>NC_056709.1:2400915-2490915 GCF_018831695.1 Puntigrus tetrazona
GAGTCAAGCTTTAAATAGGAAAAATATCATTTTCAAAATGGTGGCATGTTCCTTTAAATGCAAGATGCATTTAGGTCCGCATCATAATAACAGTAAACTATTCTTCTAACCATCATTTGAGAGCTGTAGTGTAGTGAGTTATGGTGCGACCGTAATTGCTTTTGCGGAATGTACCACTGAAAAAAAACGAAAACCAAAAAAAAAAACGTTCAAGACGGGTTCGGCTACATAACAAATCATTCAGACAGGTTCTGTTGAGTGGATCAGTTGATTCAGGAAAATCATAGTTTTCTGTAAACTAGTCATTCATTTTTTTTTTTTCTCCTCTTGTCTCTTCCCTGTTCTGAGAAATGGCTGCAGTTCTTTCGCTGTCCATCAACAGTTGTCAAGAAACATCTCTTTTAAAAGAAAAACACTGTCGCTTTCTATCGACCTGCTTTTGATTGTTTTGACAGGGAGGTTCCAGCCCTTTAATTCCAAATGTTCTTTTAATTACCCGCGATCGGCAAACAACCAACGATGCCGATAATGAGATGAGACGTGTTAAGTCTGAAAACCAACAGTCGTGGTGAGAAGCGGCCCCGAGGGGCCAAATGAGGTACACTGCTGTCTGTCAGTATAATCCAGTCCCTCTGATAGGTGGCTTTATTGTGAAGGGAAATGGCGCTTTGTGACAGTGTTGTGAGAAAGAAATCATTACTGTTACACAAGAAAAGAAGAGAAAGAAAATGAGAGAGGGCGAGAGAGCGTCTGAAGGCTAAAGGTTACTCGAGAGAGGAACGAAGCTAATAAAGAATGAGAATTGGACGGATGAAAAGGAAGGTCAGTTAGACGATAAAGGTTCAGCCTCATTGTCTTGTCAGCTCCAAGCCTGTGGATTTCTAATCCAGACACAACCTTAATCCCAAACCTTGGCTGCACGTCAGAATCATTCTCACGCTTGTTATTTCTTGCCAACAGAACAGCTAGATTCTCACATTCATAGGACAAAAAAAAATTGCCATTATGTTGAAGCCGGCTACACAATGTCCCCATGTTTGCTAATGAAGTAGTTTTTGAGTTTTCTGAAAAAAAACACACTTTTATTCTATCTTAATGTTTTTATGTTTTATCACCACTTAAATTCGGATGCAACATTTTGGACAAAAAACTGCATTTTCATGAAAGTAGTGCATTTTTATCAAAGTACTGCATTTTCAACAACATGGTCAAAACATTGCATGATCTACATTTATGATCTGTATTCTCTGTTCCTTCCGTTTATGATGATTGCCTTTTTTCAAGACCTAGAAAGTCCCGTAACTCATTCAGGATATGTCCTAGGGCTTTCCATACCGTAATACACCTAGAAAACGGATTTCCTTACCGTAATACATCGACAAAACGGATTTCATTACCGTAATACACCTAGAAAATGGATTTCCTTACCATAATACATCGACAAAACGGATTTCCTTACCATAATACATCGACAAAACGGATTTCCTGACCGTAATACACCGACAAAACGGATTTCCTGACCGTAATACACCAACAAAACAATTTTCCTTACTATAATACACCTAGAAAATGGATGTCATTACCGTAATACACCTAGAAAACGGATTTCCTTACCACAATACACCGACAAAACAGATTTCCTTACCGTAATACACCTAGAAAATTGATGTCATTACTGTAATACACCTAGAAAACGGATTTCCTTACCATAATACACCACAAAACGGATTTCCTGACCGTAATACACCAAAAAACAATTTTCCTTACAGTAATACACCTAGAAAATTGATGTCATTACCGTAATACACCTAGAAAACGGATTTCCTTACCGTAATACACAGACAAAACAGATTTCATTACCGTAATACACCTAGAAAACGGATTTCCTTACTGTAATACACCGACAAAACGGATTTCCTGACCGTAATACACCAACAAAACAATTTTCCTTACAGTAATACACCTAGAAAATGGATGTCATTACCGTAATACACCTAGAAAATGGATTTCCTTACCGTAATACACCGACAAAACTAATTTCCTTACCGTAATACACATTTAGAAAATGGTTGTCTCTTAATTGACAAGATATCTCGACCGCAAGGAATCTGGGAAAGAGAGAGAGAGAGCAAAGATGGTTGGCTGGTTTTAGCTGGTCTCCCAACCTGACCAGTTAAAGATGTCTAAAAAAACTATAATTCTAGCTCTGATCAGCCTGCATGTCCAGCGAAATCCAACCAGCCATCTCAGGCGTTTGTTTTGTTTTCCCCAAAAGGGGTTGCTAGGGTGTTGCCGGCTGGCCTAAGTTTAGCAAGCCTAAGCCTCCGTGATCACCTCTCTCTGTATAACCAGCTTCTTTGAATATAAGCACATTGCATCCCCCGTTCTCCACCTGTTTCACAGTCCAGCTGCTTAGTAATAGCATGTGCAACACGCCAGACTTTAGTATGAGCAATAATAATAGCGATGATTGCCTTAGCAAGCAGCAGTAATTAATTAGTTCCTAGTTTTTTTCCCCCCCGAGAGATCCTAAAATGGGTTGAGAACAACGTAATTACAATATGCAGCGGTTTTTCTCCAGACCCAAAATAAATTATTACTCTCTAAAACAAGGGTGACTGGAGACGTACAGAACAGCCCTCCAACTCAGTGCATTGATTTGCATGTGTGAGAATGTAATTAATCTTGATGGGGCCTTAAGGCTCCGCTCGCCTCAATTCAGGTCAATTACTGCTCTGACATACAAGTATCGACTGCGGCACACACTTGAATAAAGTCGCACTCGCCAAGCAGAGATAGACCTTTACACAGCACCGCGCCGCGATCACTTGGCGTGCGTGTTTGGCCCCGAATAATCATATTATTACATTATCGGCCCCCGCATAACGGAGTTTCTTTCAACTCCCATTATGCAGTTGCGAGGATATCACGGTGTCACCAGCGGGGCGGCGGAATGCTTCCGTAACTGAAACGGTGATAATAGTCATCTGTTACTCCGTGTCAAAGGGGCCACGCCAGTTCAATTATTCATCCGGTGTGGCAGGACGTTTTTAATCATCCTGATTTTCTTCCTTTCATCAAAAAGGAGAATTCCGAAACGGATATGAATTATTAACAAAGATTTTTGAGATTCTGTTTGATGGACGTTAATTAAGATTAAAAGTTCAACATATTTTCCTCTCCTATAATCACGCGGTTTCCTTATAATGTTGCCTGGTATTTGAATTATCTCCTTTTTTCTTTTTTTTTTTCCCGACAGTCATGCGTTGTTATTGTTTGATAGGTCATATTAGAATAGGATTTTTCATCAAACAGTCATCTCGACTTTTCAGGCTCCCAGAGATAAGCTATCATAAATTCTCTTTTGTCAGAGATTATTGTCTGCAACACTGTCATCATTATTCAGTGTTTACCTTGGAATAACGAAGGAGAAATAATGAGAGAATAAAGGAGCGAGGAAAAACAACTGTTGTGAAATGTTAATGATGCGTCCTTGGGTGTGTTTGTTTTTTGTTGCCGGTGATGAGCTCTTTAGAGCCTGTTACGTTCCCTCAGAACAGAGACTTCCACATACGTGACTCGTGTGTAATTGATAGTGGCACCGTCTGCATTTCAAACCTGCCTCGTCAAAGTTAATCTGCCTCAGACAGCTGCATTAAAAAAAAAAAAAGTTGTGTCATGTGACCTTAACTGCGATGTACTTACATTTAAATCAATTGATACAATGCACTTATTATGGACACGCGTGCTCTTATTTTGTACTTGCATTCCAAATAAATGAATAAATGCATGCGTTTAATGACATCTGTAAGACATTTCTGTAATTATGTTTGAAATTGCAGCGTTGACCCATCCCTTATACCTTAACCTTAATCCTATTATTATTATTAATTTATGTACATTTATTATTTACATTTAAGTACATAGAAGTGAAGGTCACATATATATATATATATATATATATATATATATATATATATATATATATATATATATATATATATATATATATATATATATATTTATTTATTTATTTAATGTCTTGTCTTTTGAAACTAAGACGTTCACAAAAAAACTAATTATTTTTGAAGGTTGTTTCATGTTTTGTTTTATTTATTTATTTATTTTTTTTTTTTTTACTAGTCGTCCTTATCTTTAAGGTTACTTTTGATGCTTTCATACCGATATGATGTTGATCTTCTAAGAAAAAGTAAATAAAATAAATCAATTTTCCACTGGCATGATATTCAGCCTACAGTACCATTCTCATGACAATTATGTTATATGGATTTGTTTTACAACTTATGACATACAAAAATGGGTAAGTTGTGGTTAGCGTCAGGGACTTTATGATTGCATTTAGGTTTGTGTTCTCATGCTATATTTGAAAGAATGTTCAAGTACAAAATACAGATTACAGTTTGCTGTGTTGGACAGAATTTCTCTCTCTCTCTCTCTCTCTCTCTCTCTCTCTCTCTCTCTCTCTCTCTCTCTCTCTCTCTCTCTCTCTGTCTCTCTCTCTCTCTCTCTCTTTCTCTCTCTCTCTCTCTCTCTCTCTCTCTCTCTCTCTCTCTCTCTCTCTCTCTCTCTCTCTCTCTCTCTCTCTCTCTGTCTCTCTCTCTCTCTCTCTCTCTCTCTCTCTCTCTCTCTCTCTCTCTCTCTCTCTCTCTCTCTCTCTCTCTCTCTCTCTCTCTCTCTCTCTCTCTCTCTCTCTCTCTCTCTCTGTCTCTCTCTCTCTCTCTCTCTCTCTCTCTCTCTCTCTCTCTCTCTCTCTCTCTCTCTCTCTCTCTCTCTCTCTCTCTGTCTCTCTCTCTCTCTCTCTCTCTCTCTCTCTCTCTCTCTCTCTCTCTCTCTCTCTCTCTCTCTCTCTCTCTCTCTCTCTCTCTCTCTCTCTCTCTCTCTCTCTCTCTCTCTCTCTCTCTCTCTCTCTCTCTCTCTCTCTCTCTCTCTCTCTCTCTCTCTCTCTCTCTCTCTCTCTCTCTCTCTCTCTCTCTCTCTCTCTCTCTCTCTCTCTCTCTCTCTCTCTCTCTCTCTCTCTCTCTCTCTCTCTCTCTCTCTCTCTCTCTCTCTCTCTCTCTCTCTCTCTCTCTCTCTCTCTCTCTCTCTCTCTCTCTCTCTCTCTCTCTCTCTCTCTCTCTCTCTCTCTCTCTCTCTGTCTCTCTCTCTCTCTCTCTCTCTCTCTCTCTCTCTCTCTCTCTCTCTCTCTCTCTCTCTCTCTCTCTCTCTCTCTCTCTCTGTCTCTCTCTCTCTCTCTCTCTCTCTCTCTGTCTCTCTCTCTCTCTCTCTCTCTCTCTGTCTCTCTCTCTCTCTCTCTCTCTCTCTGTCTCTCTCTCTGTCTCTCTCTCTCTCTCTCTCTCTCTCTCTCTCTCTCTCTCTCTCTCTCTCTCTCTCTCTCTCTCTCTCTCTCTCTCTCTCTCTCTCTCTCTCTCTCTCTCTCTCTCTCTCTCTCTCTCTCTCTCTCTCTCTCTCTCTCTCTCTCACATTTAGAATGCACAATTGACACAATATATATTTTATGAACCGCTTGTCATTTGAAGGTTATTCGTAACACTTTGTAACATTCAGCAAACAAATACTCTGGTTTCTGAAGGTTGCTTTTCATTTAAATCAAATGGCGTTTAAATGGTAGGCAGCTTCTTACAATTTATTTAAAAAAACAGACTATTTAAGGAATTGTTTGATTTGAGTTCGAATGACTGCCCAATTTTTTTGAAGGTTACTTTAGGTTTTTGTGCATTGAAGTGAAACGAGTCTTTACTTATTATTACTAATTGTGTTATTAACTACACAATAATCAACTTTAAGGAAAGGTTTTTTGTGGCTCTACAGCGTCAGGCGGCGTCGTCTTATAACTTACAATGAGTCTTCTCATTTTTAAGGGCTACTTTGCACACATTTACAGCTGATTGATTGACGTTAATTCCGTAAAGACCAAGGAAAATGTGACTTTATTGAAAAGGTCGTTACAGCATCTCTGATCTCTGGTTATCTGAGGAACTGTCCGGTTAGTTTCCAGCATCGGGATCAGTGCTAAACACAGGCATGTTCTGTCTGCTTGAGCGGGTCGTGATCTTTCAATGTGCTGTGACACAAAGTCAGCAGAGAAGAAAATGGGGTTACATTGGGTTAATCATGTCCAATTTCTCTCATTGTGAGATATCCTTTCTCTGACCTGACTTTGGAGAAGGACTTTGTCTTCCCGATAGATCCGGTTTTAATATGGGGCTGTTCAAATGCTAACACTAACTGGTTCCCTTTTTTTTTTTTTGTGTGAGATATATGCATAGTTTGACCGACTCTGGATGGATTCTGAATGGATGACCTGAGTTTTGATTATTTTAATGGCAGTATTCTATATGTAGTTCTGTAAAGATACCTACACACTTGGTCACTTTACTGAAGTTGCATTCTTTTAAAGTGAACAAGCAGCGTTCACCAACGTGTGTGTGTGTGTGTGTGTGTGTGTGTGTGTGAGTGTGTGTGTGAGAGAGAGAGAGAGAAATCAGCTTTAATTCAAGGCCTTTATGGACTCACTGTTCCATATTATAAAAAAAGTGTTATTAAAAGTGTAAAAAATAACAAATATAATACATTTATTTGATAATACGTATTCGATTTTATTCGTTTGTTAATTTATTCCATTACAATAACTCTTTACAGAAACAGTCTTTACAGAAAATGTGTTAATGTTACTATATGCTTTGTGTATGTTGTGTATGTGTGTGTGTGTGTGTGTGTGTGTGTGTGTGTGTGAGAGAGAGAGAGCGAGAGAGAGAAATCAACTTTATTCCTATACCTTTATGGACTTTCTGTTCCATATTTACAAAAGTGTAATTACAAGTGTAATAAATAATAAACCTTACATTTATTTTTATAATGGATATTACTTAATTGATTAATTAATTAATGAATTCAATCGTTCATTCATTCATTCATATTTGTTTTTTTTTATTTATTTTTAATTTAGTAATAAATAAAAATTAATCCTATTAACTCTAAAACGATCATCAATAAATAATTAAATCATTACTGAAATTCATTCATGTTAATACAGTGCGTTGTGCCTCGTGTGTGTGTGTGTGTGTGTGTGTGTGTGTGTGTGTGTGTGTGAAAGTGTGTGTGTGAATGTGAGTGAGTGAGTGAGAGAGAGAGAGAGAGAGAAATTAACTTTATTCCAATACCTTTATGGACTCACTGTTCCATATTTACAAAAAGTGTAATTAGAAGCATAATAAATCATAAACCTAATACATTTATTTGGTAATGGATATTCATTTGTTGATGCATTCACTTGTTTGTTTGTGTAAATTTGTATATTTAATAATAAATCAAAATAAATCCCATTAACTCTAAAACAATTATTACAGAAAATGCATTAATGTTAATACAGTGCGTTGTGCGTGTGTGTGTGTGTGCGTGTGTGCAAGTGTGTGCGCGTGCATGCATGTGTGTGTTTGTGTGTGCGTGCGTGCATGTGTGTGTGTGCGTGCGTGTGTGTGTGTGTGTGTGCATGCGTGTGTGTGTGTGTGTGTGTGTGCGCGTGCATGCATGTGTGTGTGTGTGTGTGCGCGTGCATGTGTGTGTGCGCGTTCGATGAACGTTTGCGACTGCTGTGAAACCTGCAGAAATCCACTGTTTCTATTCAAAGTCTAGCTTGCTGAAGTGACTGATGTGAATTAGCAAATCAGAGCTCTCCGTTTCCTCCTTAGTATTTCACTTAATGAGCCCGCATAACTGCGTTTCTCCGGCTTCATCGGTGTTGCTGAGAAAACAGATATGCTTTGACAAGTTTTCAACCGAGGGACGTTTTCCTGACAATCCGGGGGAATATAACTTCTGCCTGGTAATTACAACGGCAGCTGTTGAAATGTATTTACATGCCATTAAAACGGCTTCCGTCGGAAGTGTGGCAGAAGTCCGTACGATGTCTCTTTCTTGCGTCCCGTCCCCCTGCGCAGTCAGAGATGTCCGTGTGCAGTGACCGTATGAGAGAGAGCCGGTGTCCAGGGGCCTGTGAAGAACGTCCCAATGTCGCGCCGTCCGGAAAAACGGGAGGAAACATTTGTGAAGCGGCTCTTCATGCGTTTCCTCACTACGGCTGTCAGGGCTGTCCGCTCTGTTAAGAAAGGTCTGGTTAAAAAAAAAAAAAAAGATGGTCTAACTTATGCTATCTTTGTCTCTTGGTTATGAATCGCGCACCTGCCAGCTGAACATTCATCAGCTGATTACAGATTGAGAGAAATTATGAACTGTAAGTGCACTTTTCTGGTCTCTGAACGCTGATAATTATGACATGCCATGCATCTAACAAGTAATAAAAATTCTATTTTTAAAGAAAATGTATCACTTATTAATATTCATTTGTTTGTTTGTTTGTTTATTGCACTGTACCGCAGATTAACGCAGATTAATCTATTTATGATGAGGAAATAATAATGACATTTATATAATGCATACAGTTGAAAATGTAATAAATTTGAACGGTAAACAACCCATCCCGAGTTGTATTATATTGCACATTTTATATGCCAAAAAAAATATATTATATTAATTAGGCATTTACTATATTAACTAATTAAATAAAAATAACTGTAAAAAAGTATTCCTAGTATTTCGTAATTAATATATATAATTAATTAATTAATAATATTAATAATATTTTTAATGAATGCATATGTTTTTATTTTATTTTTAATGAATGAATGAAATAAGACCTCCGAATGGTTTGCGGCATACACCCTCCAACTACGTTTCTTTGTTCGTTTTCTTGTTTCAGCATAATGTGTTGATAACTTCCTGACTTGCCAGAAAATAAAAAAAATAAAAATCCTCAAATGTGCAAAGATAAGCACATTTTGCGTAATCAATTATTCAATTTTCCTCCTCTTCCTGAACCGAGAACAAAAGATTGTCCTCTGGTTTTCTTTTTGTTCTGCTGTAATTATATGATGACCTTCTGTGTCACGTTCATAAGCTGCTGAATGCGGCTCAAGGTCCCGATGTCAAGAGCCGGCCAGATAGTCAAGATGTACCCCCTTTATTGCTTGGCTGTGTTAAATGTCAAGAAGCGGCCACAAAACCCATTATGTTCCCCATTCTGCATTAATGTGTGTCTTTTAATGAGCACATAAATTCATACGTTAGCGTGGGCCTAAGGGAGAGCCATCGCCATCTGCCATATGCTTGCTTACGCTAGGTGGCGAACTTCGTGTGTTTGCAGAAAGGCCGCTTCTGTTCCTGAAGTGTACTGGATACAGCAGTGAGGGGATTCGGACCCTCGACGGGAAGCTTTGTCGAGGAGCCTCGCATACATCTTCAGGGTAAAGCGGCTGTTTATGCGTCCATACAGCTGTTGGTGTGAAGCCATGCGGATCTCGCCGGTCCCTGCTGAGATGAAACCACCGTATTCACATGTTCTGAAGAACATTCGGTCTTCTGTCTGTTGAAGAGCTGAAGGGCCTCGCAGATTTGCCATATGGACTCGCTCGTGGATAAGGATATAGTTTCAGGATGCAGTTCTTCCAATCCTGTATGAGTTTCTTTTCTTCAGAACGTATTTTGAAGAACGTCTGGAGCAGAACGGTTGCGGTTGAGTCTCATTCATTAAAATCGATCGGTTTATATATTTGTTCATTTGTTTGGTACTTGATTTGTTAGTATATTTCCTTTTTTTGTGCTTCGTGAATATGTCGGAACGCAACGTTCGGTTAGCGATGCGCCAAAGACTACGGTTTTCGCAGGATTTCGATTTTTCTTGCACCCTCAGATTCCACGTCTTCAAACAGCTGCATTTCTGCCGAACGCTATCCAATCCTAGCAAGCTCATTTGTTCATGTATAAATCGCAAACAAACACGAAGATAAATATGGTCATAAATAAATAAACGCCCCTCATGGATGGCTTTGTGGTCCAATCAAACAAACGTATATACCGCATAAAGCAGATGACGACGCCTATGCAAAATAAAGTTTGTTTGTGGCATTTCTTTTTTTTTACGCAATAATAATCAGATAATCAAATTCGGCAGCGTTCTTCGATTCAAAGGGTCGTTTCATATCTAATCCTTTTCATTCTTTGAATTTGTGATCAAAAGGGCTTTGATAATTGGCTAATCATTTTCGAAGATGAAAGACATTTCTAAGCTTGCGATGCTGATTTGCATGTTCTACACCGTCATTCGCCACATAAATATAATAAAAAATCTTAATATGAAGGGCTTTATAGGTGAAATGCGGAACCTTTTTGATGTAACGGTGTGCGGGAAGACGCCTCAGTCTTCTACGTGTGCAGGTGAATGCAGCTAATGAAAGAGAGCTGCAGACATGGGAGGACTGAGTGAAAAGTATATCTTTTTTTCTTCTCCTGTTGTTATGTTGCGCGTTAGCAACATATCAATGCAGTGCTGCCCCTCGCTGGTTTGCAAGGTCATGGCTTCCTTTGTGGCTACTTGAATATTTTAAGTCAGCGTCACTCAAAAAGTAAGTAAACTGTGTTATTTGCCTTTCATTAAAACACTGCAACCCAAACGAAACGAAAACTTTAATTTAGCCCTGACTATAATATATTTGGAGTGTATCATAAAAGTGTTTTTTTTTTTTTTTACTTGGGCCTGTAAGTAGCAACTCTATATACCGAGAAAACCTTTCAGAACACATTAGCAGCAGCAGAGAAACACCCCGACGACCGTCTACAGCAAGTCTTCAGTGAATGTAAACACCCTGCATTTATGTTTGGTGCCATAGGCAGCATCACTTTTAGGGAAAAGCGTTAAGCGAAGCTGTTATGGTGCAATTTGTGATCGGAGCGTCCTTCCCCAGGCAGCCGGGGCGACTCCAGCTCTGATTTGTAAGTATCTCAGCGGAGCCCCGCTCGTAGCTTCATGCCCGCTGAACATCCCTCTTTTGCTAGTCTGATGTAGTGGTGCATGTCATCGAACATTTGAGTGGATCCTCCAGTGATGGCGGAGTCACGGAGCTGTGTCAGGAAGTAGAGGATCCATCCGCACTGCTCGTGTGACAGATTAAGATGGCAATCCTGGAATTTGCCGCCTTTTCAGCGTCTGTCTCCCTGCGGAGATCGGACATGATAGAATAATTCTGCTCCATGTTTCTTCAGCTGGGGGCTACTCCAGCGTATTTCAAGCCCCCATGAAATGGCTCAAGAAGATGTTACAGCAGCGCATGTTGATCCGATTAGTTTAATATGAGTAATAAATATTTTATTATTGTTATTTATTTATTTTAATACATTCTTTTAGTTTTTCTCTGGAAGTAAAAAAACACAATATATTTAAATTGTGTCATATCCTGTTTGTGTACTATACTTACCCTATATATATATATATATATATATATATATATATATATATATATATATATATATATATAGTATATACACACACACACATACACACACACACACACACACACACACACACACACACACACACATATATATATATATATATATATATATATATATATATATATATATATATATACATATACAAATGTTAATTCATGTGCATTAATAATATATAGCCTAATATTGACCTAAAAATAGAAATAATAAACATATATCAACTTTAAATGTTATAAATTAATTTAATGTAATTTTTACTGTAATTTAATAAGCCGCCATGTATTTGGTCAGCATGGCATGGCTAAAACCTTTCAAAATCTGCAAACAATACTAGGAGATTACTGGGAGATCACATTAGACCAGGTCGCTTTAAATAGTTCTTTTTTCCTTTAACCACATTCGTTAGAAAGAGCTCATCTCACCCTACCTGCATATATACAGTTGTATTGTAACCAGAGGTGTCAAACGTTGCAAATTACAGTTATTTGCATAAACAAACGCACTACTAAACTGATCCTTACATGCGTTACATGATCCAGTCTGAATTTCCTGCTCACAGCAGCTGTGCTCTTTTCCAGGAACTTCCCTCCCCTCTGTTCTCTGCTCTCGGCAAAAATGCGATACTGACGAGCATCTACTCTTGAAGTGTCGCTCCGAATCACTCAGATCCAAGAAACGCTTTTCCGTTTAGCTTTACAAGCTCTGAAAACAAATAGGAAAGTACATTCCACCCCCATCCGAAACGCTTCTCCACCCCAAAGTTCATCTTATGGACAGATTGAGATAACCTCAAGGGCAACCGCAGGGTGCTGTGATGCCGTTTGATGGAATGAAAAAACGACTTCTTAGCTCGCACTCTGTTTGTCTTTAAGATGGAGAACAAATGCAGACAAGCAGAGAGCATCCAGATGATAAGTGGCTCTGACACTCTCAGCTGCAACACGGCTTTGTTTGTATTTTCAAACAAGGCCTATGGCAGCTTAACCATATACAGTACAGCAATGATGTGGTTTTTTGTTTGCTTTTTTCTCACGGGGTTTCTACGCAGGGTTTTCAAATGACTTTAGGTGAAACCGTGGGAATTGTATCAAGCCCCCAATGCACCCTTTTTATCAAATGCCATCTGTTTGTAGAATTAAAAATAGAGCATTTAAAATTTTAATCGTGGGATAGTTTATCAGTAGACGATCATTTTTTACTAACTGTAATAATCAGTCGCTGACGACATATAATTCAATGTGACTATATGCCGGTCATATTTAACCTCCTATTTTTGTAGCGCTGTCACATCGAATATTAGTATCCATCGGATATTAGTATAATCCAACAATCCCTTTTTTTCTATATACACTTCTCAGAAATAATAAAAAAGAAAGAAAGAAACACTTTTTAATTAGAGTATGGCTCAAATCAGTTAAACCTTTGACATCGATCTGGTCGGTTACGTATAAGAGGAGGTTGTTAATCAGTTTCAGCTGCTTTTGTTTGTTGATGAAATTAACAACGACCCCCAAAACAGGCTTTTCTGACTGTTTTTCCCTAGTTTTGCATTTGGCTAGGGTCAGTGTCACTCTGGTAGTGTTGGGCACACCTCTCCTACAGGATGCAGCCCATCTCCTCCAGGATGGCATATCAGTACATGCCATTGCCTGAATGTTTGCTGTGTCATGAGGAGATTCCAGGAGACAGACAGTTACTCTACGGGCAGCAGAAAGAACCCATCAGCAGGACCGGTTTCTGCTCCTTTGTGCGGGGAGGAACATGATAAACACTGCCAGAACAAATGACCTCCAGCAGGCCACTGGTGTGAATGTCTCTGACCAAACAATCAGAAACAGACTTTTAGTGGGCCCTGTGCTTTTCCGGAATTGGCTGGTCGGACACGGATGCCCTGTGTTGTTCATAGATGACAACAGGTTCATCCTGAGCACATTTCACAGACAGTGAAAAGGACTGGAGAAGCCATGGAGAACATTATTCTGCCTGAAACATTGTTCTGTGTGACTGGTTTGGTGGTGGGTCAGTGATGATCTATCCATGGAGGGACACATGGATACAGGCTAGATGAGGGGTCACCAAACTTGATCACGGAGGGCCGGTGACCCGCAGAGTTTAGCTTCAACTTGCCTCAACATATCTGCCTTGAAGTTTCAGGTGTGTTTAATCGGCCCAGGTGCTAATGTTGCATTCCAAGCAGGTTTTTGAGTTCGTAAGTCACGACTTTATAGCGTTCTAGATGAGTCGTGGCAAACTGCCTGAGCACAAGAAATTGTGGTAGCTAGATGTAAACAAACCAGCGTGGCTGACCGTATTGGGATTATGCTCATTTACAATAATTTCTACCGCCAAAGGTACCACTTGTATAAACACTGCATCTGTAGAGGTTGCCATTGCTGTTTTGGGGGTTATGTGACGTACCGGGAGTACATCAATCTAGTACGAGTTCACGGGTGGGAAGTCACGGGTTTGACTGCCATTCCAGTGCACTTTCATGGTTGGAAGGTTGGAAAAACGCAGGTTACGGGTTGCCTGGAATACAGCACCAGACCGTGTCTGGTAACCCCTGAGCTAGACAATGGTACCCTGACTGCTATTAGGTATCAAGATGAAGTCCTTGGACCCATTGTCAGACCCTGCACTATTGCGGAGGGTCCTGGTTTCTTTGTGGTGTAGGACAATGACTGGCCTCATGTGGCGAGAGCATGCAGGCAGTTCTTGGGTGATGAAGGAATTGATAGCATTGAATCTCCTGACCCAAATGCAATAGAACACCACTGGGACATTATGTTACGAATTCAGACCTTTGTAGGTTGACAATTGTCATTTCCATCAAACAATGTGATGTCCTTTTGTTCCTAACACATTGCCCAGTTGAGTACCAGTATAGATATCCAGCATGGTATTACTTTCTCCATTGAGATCTTTTTGAGTGTTTGCGCAGTGTATCTATTTTTTTATTACACATCTCTCTGGAATACTTCAGGCTACTAATCATTTATTTTCAGGGAAAATGAAAGGCTGACTGTCCATTGTACCTTACGTATATAATTATTTCATCAGAAATAAATGCACTTATGTTGTAGTTGTGGCATCCAACATGGGCTGAATCTGCCAAACCTTGATCCCTAGGTATTTCTCTACCTTTCTATCCGAGGAATATTAAAAGATGGAAAGACTGATAAAAAAATGATAAGAAAAAAAATCTCAAGCACCCCAGAGCTCTCATGAAGAGCTCAAAGCTAAAAGGTCTGTTACCTCTTCACTTTGCTGGAATGTTGTGGGACTGAGAGCTTTTGTATTTAAGTCTTAAATAAAGTGAGGTCAGCAGTTGTGGATTACATTCAAACTGTTTTCCATTTGGTGTGAAACGGTATGAGCTGTAGTCATTAATCTTGAGCAGTTTGTTTTTCTGTACTCCAAAACCATTTGAAAATCAAACACGCTTTCAGAGCCTGGCGATTCTTCAATCAGGGACGCATTTGATAACTAGAAATCTTGGAAAATGAGTCTTTTCAGACCGTTCTAAATGCGCGGCTCAGATCAGCCAAGTCTACTTTTATGTATTCGGTGTCATTTTGGGGATTTGGGATTTTGTGAGTGCTGGTAATGATGTTTCTCGCTTTCTGCTATAATATATAAGAATACGCTGTGTAAATTAAAATCACGAATTATTTGAAATAACATAATACATGTTAATGGTATGGAAGTGCAACAAATGTGTATACTGTTTTTGCCAATATGAAATTACGCAATATGAATCGTGCTGTATTTATGACATATTGTGATACAGTATTTAATGCATTCTGTAAAAATAAAAGTGCATAGAAATGTGAGAATGGAATATTTCAGTGTTAAGTAATTAATAGTCTTTTTTAATAATTTAATACGAAAATTACAGGAACATTTTTTTTTTTAAATCTGGCACCCCAGTTTGTGAAATATTTCAGTTTTTTTGACAATGGAAAATTACTTTTTTTTTTTACTCTACAGTTGTACAGTATAAAATCATAAAACATGGAAACTCAACACGGATATAATAAAACCCAACAAGAAAAAAATTACCTAAGAGAATCTTAAGAGACAGAATATGAAAACAATGCTAGCTGAGAAGAACTGCTATAACTATTCGACTTGTATATATCCAGGGCTCTCATAGGAAGTGCTGCTGATTTTGTTTTGTCTTGTGCAGCTTCAGAAACATGATCGGGAAAATGAGGATGTTCCTTCCAAATGGAGATCAGAAGAGGAGATGGCGAAAGAAGCGACAGAATTACACAACCTCTTCAACTAGCTTCTTTAGGTAATTATGTGTTATAAAGTAGAAGTTGACTTAAAATTGCATTTTGCAATTACCATTAACTATAGTTGGGGAAAAAAGATAATGTTTATTCATAAAAGAGTCCAAAATGCATGAGCTCACAGGTGCAGTTGTGCAAAAAAAAAAAAAAAAAAAAAAAATTGACAACATCCCACCAACAGGAAACAGTCCCTCAATACACCAGGGGCTGATTTCTTGTTATATTCACCAGATGGATTTAAAAAAATAATAATTATTCACCAGATGAAGTTGGAGATGCAATATATGTTCACGGTGGTCTAAAGTGGCGTGTTTCCATACTTATCTTTTCCTTGGCATGTGCTCACTTTAATTTAGGACGCTTATGTCTTCAAAATAAAATATGCATTAAAACTGAATGAAAAAATGATGTATTTTGCACTTTTATAAACCAGGGGCCTCATTTATAAAGTGTGTGCATGCACAGATTTGATCTTAGAGTGTATGCTTAAAAAAAAAAAAAAAAAAAAAAAAAAACTGCCTTTGACATGGAAAAGTAGAGTCAGGGTCTGAGCAGTTGTTCCAATTTTTTTGAAAAGTTTTTGAAGCTTGCCGTTTTGATAAAAGGATTTGGAGGATAACTGGTGATCTTTTCTATTGTATGTTAATGACCTAAAAAAAAAAAAAAAGTTGTTTACAAGGCCATTCAGTTGCACACAAGTCCAAGAGCATGTGCGATTTATTCCCTTCATATGAATTTTCTGTAACAGATTTTGCAGAGTTCGATATATTAAAATATTCTTTTTTTTTCAGTTGGATATGGAGGACATCAACAAGTTGCAGATGGAAGACATCGAGAAGTTCTTATCTACCTTGAGCGTCTATTCAAATAAAAAAAATAGTTTATTTCTGTGTTGTGTTTTTTTCCCCTTCTTCTATAAGAAGAGTTCTGAGAAGCGATGTGTACTCTGATTGGCCGGCTATCCAGTGCATTGTGATTGGCTGAGAAGCGTGTGATGGAAATGTTACACCTCATACCATAATGCGATGCCGTGTCCCGGATCGATGATCCAAAAACAATAAAACCCCTCATAAACGAGGCATTTGTTGCATCTAGTGGGGACATACGCATCAAACTGAAATCCATGCATACGGTATTGGACATGACAGGTTTTCTGGTATGCAAAACAAGTACTTTAAAGGAATTCCTTCGCTACTGTGGCAGCAAACGGAAATTCGAAGCATTCTACAGGAAGTCACTAGCCACAATGGCGCCCTCCATGGAGAAGCGATGAAAAAAGCCTATAGAAACAGCCTTTGTGCACAGCCGTGCTGCTCTCCTCCCAGAGAAAGAAAAGCTTGAAATCATATAACCCCTTCAAAGAAGTAAACAAGCTCTTACTTTAAAGTGTTTAGCTGGTTGTATTAGTACATTTCTATACAACCACAAGCCCTTTGTCGCTGAGGCATTATCAGCCTCTTTCTGTAAACAGGCCAAAATACGATTTGACGCAAAGGTCAAGCTGCAGTGTATGAATAGTATACTGTCTGCTATTCTGTAAATTCAATTTGAACCAATTTAGTGCTTGTGAGCACACATTGGTAAACGGAAAACACCGAAGCGCTCTGCCGGCGCGAGTCCCGAGCTTTCACGGATGTCTCCACGGCTAACGAAACAACAGAAGTTCAACACAGATTTAGGTCTCGATGCGTGAGAAACTGCTTTTAATGCAGTCTATTTATGCAAATATTGAAAGCTGACATGGCAAGCCGAAGTAACCTTAATGGAGTACCTGGAATAATCGTTGAAAATCAACAGAGATGTTACCTTCGTGACAAATAAGTATTTATTGTTGGATTGTGACATTAGTTACCCTACCCGCAGTCCCGGCGCTGGAAACTATTATGAGTTTTATTATTTTATCAATGTGGAAATAAAACGGTCTTGACTGGCCCTTTAACTCATCTGGAAAAGGAAATACAATTCTGACAGGGTAATGTGTGCAGCCCATAGCCTTTTTAGAGTAATCAAGTTGTAAAAAGGCCCATGAATTTTAAACAATATCATTATCCACAAGGGATTCCTTTAAGAAACGCGTATAACAGTTTGAACGGAGGAGGAACCTATCACAACGTCCAGAACAGATTTAAAAATTCACCTAGTTTAACAGCAACAGTAAATGCACGCATTAACTATGAAGTTTCTCGCCAATATTTCAACGTAAAGAGACTGCTCCACTAAAACTGTCGGTTATGCTGGCTGTAACTGGTTTAAAGTGGTCTCTCTGCCTGGTCAAGCTGGTATTTAACTGGTGCTCAAAACCCCCTCAAATTAAACAAACAGCACCAAACTGATCGGCTAATACTGGCTTTATAAGTGCTACCAAAACATTACAAACATCAGTTGGGGCAAAATTCCTCGCAGTGTACATAAGTACCAGCAAACTTGACAAATTGAAAATTCCGACCTCGATTGCAAGTTATAGCGTTTCATAGGCTTGTCATTTAATAATGTTTTTAATTGAGTCAGCTTGAGGTTATGTCAGAATGTTATCATATGAAAACCTCATTTGTTCAGAGACCATTTGTTATTTCAGGTCCTTTCAGAGACTATTTATTTGCTATACAATGCAAGGTATAACGAAAGGATGGAAGTATGTTGCAGGAAGCATTTCAGCTGAGGTCCTCAAAGATGAAACAGCCTTATAACGTCTCTTCAAGAGACTTTTCTCTGATCCTTTTTACAAGGTTTTGCAGGCCTTTACCCACAGTCCCACACAGAATGAGATATTCATCAAACATTTCCTTCAGCGGTTTTCTTCAAAATCTATCCTTTTGAATCCCATTCCCATCTTCTCAAACATCCGGGCTGAAAGTGTGAAAGAGTGACTGGGCTTGACTTGAGCGCAGAGCAGAAGGCTTTTTTGGAGTTGCATCTAGCGTGCTAACTGCTAAACGTGTGCAGGTTTGATTTCAGATCCGTGATTTCCTGTGATTATTATTTTATTAAAGGCTCTAAAATAAGCATAAAAAGCAAAGCTTTTACTAAGAATGTTAGCACTATATCTGGTAATTCCAGTGCGTTAGCTGTGACGTTGCTGAAAAATACATGTCATGCAGCAGATGGTGGGTTAGCAATGCTATCTCATGACCAATTCGTATGTGTTTTACGAGGTGGATAATTTGCACGAATTTGTACGATTTTGCAAGATTTGTCGACACCCCAATGAAGAGTAGGCTTAGGTTTAGTGTTACATTTCAGTGCAGTAAGTGTTAAACTCATAAAAAGCCAAGTACATGCCCTCTTTTTGAAATGGAAGGGGGTTAAATTTTGCATGGGTGTCACCTGTGATATATCAGCGTCACCTAATGTTCAGTTGTGCAATGCTGCATTGAGATAATAAAGCTCATTTTGTGTGTGGTGCAGGAATATATTACCAACATCATTTGCCGCTAATGGACTCTCTGCAGAGCCGCTCGCTGGTTTAGGTAAATGGATGGTGTGTGTCGTTATTTGTGCTTTGGGAGGAGTGGAGAGGATCAGGGGGTGATGTTCCCTCCTCTGCGCCCCCTGTTTTAATCATTAACGTCGTCATTTTGCAGATGGGAATGTAATGGCTTGGAGGTGGCGGGGTGGAGGAACACATACCCATTAACGCCCTTTCTGAACAAGCGGTCGCCTTAGCAGGCTAGTTAAAGTGCTTCATACCATCAGAGCGAGAATAGAGAAGGTCTTAGGGCAGCGATACACTGTCATTTCTCAATGGGAAAAAACGTCTGGGAAGAACGATCCTTAGTTTTTCTTTGATTTGCCTTTAAGTTGTTACATGGCCAGAAATTAAATGGGACACTTTGAATGTCTCATTCATTAAATTGCACTTTTAGAGGACGCTTTCTGCCTCTACTGCAGTGGAAGTCTTACAGTGACAATATTCATGGTAAAAATAAAGAAAACTCTTCTAAACGTGCATCGAAAAACATTTTTTGTTTTCTTTGCGCACAATAAAAAAGTATTCATAAAGCTTCGTAACATCGCAGGCGAATGACTGATGCCACAAAAACTATTTTAATGCTATCCTTACTAACTACATTCCAGTTGTGTTGCTGTCTGTACAGCGCCAGAAAGTTCTTGGATTTCATCAAAAATATCTTAATCTTGTGTTCTGAAGATGAATGAAGGTCTAACGGGTTTGGAAAGACACGAGGGTGAGTAATTAATTACAGAACTAACCCTTTAATATTCCCAGATATCACGTGGTTTTGTTCAATGTTGTTTTAAATTTATTTAAGTTAACATGTTTATCTTTTCACAAAATATCATTTTATATGCATATTTGTCATTTTAGTGGATTTGACAAAAATGCCATTCAATTTTCGTCTACAAAAACAGCATTTTACTTCAAGATTTAACGAAGCATGCATTTTAAAAGAACCAAGCCAGTCAAGCCAGTTTGGTCAGTTAAACTTTTACATACATTTCAGCATTTCTGTAGTAGACATACAACGTGTAATATTAAAATCGATTTTACTATGATGAGAGAAGCAGCTGCCATGGCAACCAGATACATTGCAAGCAAATTACTTGTAAAGGCTGCACTTTTTATTTCTGTAGATTTTAAGCAAATCAATGAGTGAATTACCCATTGTCCATGTTAAACCATGCTGAAAATGGCAGATTAAGCGGTTTATATTCTGAAATCTATTTCTAGGTTTTCTTGCGTGTGCTTTAAAGGAATAGTTCACCTAAAAATGAAAATTACCCCATATTTTCCTCACCCCCAAGCCATGCAGGTGTATATATGACGTTCTTTTCTTTCCTATGAACAGTCAGAGTTTTTAAAAAAAATGTATCCTGGCTCTTCCAGGCTTGGTAATGATGATGGATAGTGGCCCTTATTTTCAAGTTCCTTAAATCAAATCCATCTGTCATGAAACTAACCGATCCACTTTTCCTGATGTAAAAATGGGCGCCACTTTTTGTAAATTCCGTCCAGCTATTTTTGGCTGTACGAAACAGTTAGCTTTGCCACTTGATATATAAAATGAGCGTGTCTTACCATGTTATTTTAATGTATTATCATAATTATAAAAACACTGATTTGTAGTGAAAACTGTTTTTCCGTTTACCGCACGTTGGTATTCTCTTCGTTATTTGCGTTTCATTAACCTGAAGCCTCACCCATACACTTCTGTGTTCAGGAAAAAGATGCAAACTCCTCCGGGGGGTTAACACATGTCTTCTGGATTATAATGCTGTATGTGCATTCGCGTGAGAGTTGAGTTCCTCTGACACGACGTATGACGTAAGCTGCATTTGTAGCGTGAGCTCAGAAGAGAATGGATAAATGAGGGTAGAGCGATACTGAACGCCAATAATGCATTAAAAGATAAGTAGGAAAAAAAATGTATTTCAGTATAAAAACTAATGCAGCTGTACGAAAATGAAGCTGGAAAAGAAGGGCCAGCATCCACCGTCATGACCAAGCTTGCTCATCTGAAAGAAGAAAGTCATATACAACTGCATGGATTAACTAAACTTGATTGCATTTATCAATTTATATTTATTTCATATATTAAAATAACTACAGTATGTGCATATTTACATTTGGGCATCATAAAAACAACCTACGACCTCTGCCTTTGCTAAAGAATCTATTAACTTAAAGGGGTCATCGGATGCCCATTTTATATATTTTTAAGTTTAAATGAACAGGATCATGTGATCAAGTTTCCACCTCTTCTTCTCTCCTTTTTTCTTCCCCCTCTTCATTTCTTAACAAAAATCGCGCGCGATTGAATGTATCGTTCATTACAGTTTAGCAGACACTTTATGGCACTTTCCCACATAAACACATCTCTGCTAAAAGAGAATGTTGTTATTGAAGTGCCATTTCATATGATTGCGCATAATATAACATCACGCTCCCATTATGTTTTGCACGCGAATGCATTGGATAACTATTACACTATTACCCTTTCTGTCTTTCTTTGCATGCATTCCAAACAATAAAAGTTGCAATTTGCAGGCGTCTTGATGATCTTAAAGCACGCTCTCTTGAGGAGGGTGGTTCGGTTTGTTGATATCCGTAATCTTAGACTGCTTTAAAGAGAATATTTCTGAATCCAATTAAAAGCACATTATGCTAACGGAGGTGGGGGTGAGCCCAGAGAGGGTTTAGCATGGTTTTAGCTTGTGGCTAATGAAATGAAATGATTATACAAGGTGTCTCAAAGAAGCCCAGAGCGTATAAACCTACCAGAGTGGAGACGCCCTTGAGAGATGATGTCAGTAACATGTCAACCTCGCGCCCGTGGGTGATATGCGAGGTTAGCATTGCTGAAACACGCAGGAAAAACTGTTCGTTTTGAAGCAGACCAGGTTCAGACTGAAGCGCGACAGAGAGAACTGGGGAAAAGAGCGCTTGTGATGAAGACAAACATGTGCCGTCAACTGGCATTTATTCCCTGTAGCAACTGAAAAAATAATTAGCATGTCATTTCCTATTTTCGCTTTTTCTTCTCCTTCAGCACACACGTGATTGGAGTAGAAGCGCATGAACGCTAGCAGAGTGATTTGCCTCTTTTCACTCAAGATTATGAAATGAATTGATAATGGTGGTTGAAAATAAGTTTCAGGAGCCACCTGCAGACTGATGACATCTGCTTCAGTTGTTAGAGACAGATATTTATTATAAATTTCCAATAGTTAGCTAATGCGTTAAACAACTTTGATTTTTAGAATTGTATCAGGTAATGTTGGAATTAACATTAAATACAGTTACTATGCTTTAGAAATGTTTTTTCACGTTAGCTAATGTTGCTAGCTAATGTAAACAAATAAAAAAATTAAATTAAATAAAATTAAATTTTATTACTGTTATCGAAGAATTCAATGTGTGTTAAAGCATTACTGGCCATCATGTTCATTTATTTATTAATTTATTTACTTTTTTTTTTACTAAATAGTGAGGTAGTTTCTCATAACAAAACGAAGGGAAACGATTGAGGAAAAAATACAATAAAATGAAATAAATACAAATAATAAGAATAGAGAAGACTCATATGGCTTTAAAAATGACAATAAGGTACATGATGACATTATTTCCATTTATGTACGTATTTATTTGTGGGGAGGAGGGGGGGATTTCTTTAGAGAGCAGTTATAGTTCGATATAAGTCTTATAATAAATTATCCCACCTGTCTGGAGTGTGAGTTAGCACATAGAAAATAAATTAAGAACAATTAATAATTCATAGCTGAATTATGAATACTCAGATTAATGTGCAACGTAGACTTTTCAGTGACCAATTTATTAAATAGGACATTTGGTCTGAATATGTAGATTTAATTAAAAATGCAAATGGAAAAAAAATGGGAAAATACAGTACCCTACTGGCTGTTTAAGTAAAATGAAGCGAAACCTTATTAAAACATTTTTGCACTTTACTATGCCATAAGTGACCCGATGACGATGCCTTTGCATGTTCACATCACACCCTTACTTCCCCCTTCCTTTTCTTTCCTGGCTTGTCTCCATCATTCGTTTTAGTCTGTATCTGTGTCACTGTCTCGATCTCGCTGTCTTTCTCTCTCAGTTGTGTGACATCTCCATGCCCATGGCTGCCTGCGGGGCAATTCAAATGTCACTTTGATCTCTGCATTGAGTACCTCAGGCGCTAATGGGAGGAAAAAGGAGATGAAAAAAAAAAAATAGTATCACTTATGAATGTACTGTAATGCACAAAGTCTCACAAACACTGTAAATGTGCCTCCTCAGCAGCATATGGTGGGGAAGAGCTCCACAACACAGTTAAATCCTGTTTGCTTTGCGTGAGGAAGTGCACTGCTCTCCTACGGGAAGCCTTAGCGAGCCAGATTATTTTCCCATACTGCCCAAAATGTTTTTAGCATCAAATAATACGGTATTAAATATGAAACTATTTTGTATTCAAAGCCAATGTTTTATTTCTCTTTCTGTATGTTGCTGTCATCAAGGCACAGTGGTGTACAAAACAAAAATTAATCAAAATTAATCAAGTAAGGACGCTCTCCTCCTCTGAAATGACTTTTCAGCTTGTGTATTCAAGGCCATGTGGGTGGAATACAAAAAAACTGCACTCAGTGTTTTTCCTCATTAAAAAGTTGTACACATGCAGAGATACTATTACTCTGCCAAAATGATGTACAATCAAATGTTGCAGTTTTATTTATTTATTTTGATTGAAAGTACTAATGTTGGATGACCAATTGTATGCTTACATGAATTAAAATAAATCTTAAATGAAAATCTAGGAGGGAACAACTAGATGTATGTAAATATTAGATGTGTAGGGAATAACTATATATATATATATATATATATATATATATATATATATATATATATATATATATATATATATTAAATAATCGTTTGAAATAATTAACTACAGTTTATGCTGAAGTCATGAAGTTACTAAGACTGAAGCAGAAATAAAAATTAAAGATGAGTAATATATATAGTAATAAAAATGTCAAAAGCCATTAAAATTAGCAAACGTATAATGAAAACTGACTATGTCTATATCTTGGAGTTCCTTTTCAGTCAGTCACTATGACGTTCCGTCATTGCCTGACGTCATGGGGTCCGTCCTAGTAACCCAATCATCTGTGAGTTTAGCAAAACAGGCCAATGAGAACTGGCGAGTGGAATTTGTATGCTAATCCACTCCCCCGTATATACAAGTATATAAGATGGCAGCTTGCAACTCATTGAGATTTCTGTTTCGGGGCCAATGGCTTCTAGAGCTGCAAAGAAGAAAAGAAGAAGAAAACGTTGAAATGCAGGAGATTTTCGGCCGTGTTTCATCTGCAGTTCAGCTGTGATTGCCCTGGGCTTGCACATTGTATGCGCGATCCTTCCTGAGCGAGCCGGTTAAAGAGCAATTTCCTACAACCGCCGCGGTCGCTGAGAGTGTCTGTCGAGATGTCTTTCCAACCGTGCACTTTTGGGTGCGGTAGTTTCCTTACCTCCGATGAGGATCGCTGTCTCACGTGCCTGGGCCGTAAACATACTGAGACGGCGTTCATTGATGGTTCGTGCCTATATTGTGAGAGCATGTCCATAGCTTCGCTAAGGTCGCAGCTCTCGTTTATTATGAGGCTAACCTCGCCTGCTACCCAGCCAGGATCGTCCACCAAACCAAGGTGCTCAAAAGGCTGTATGAGGGTAGTTCTGACCCGAGGTTGATGCAGGAACTGTGTACGGCAACCGATTTTACTCTATGAGCAACAAAAGTCATGTTGTTTCAGTTGTTTCTGTTGTGAACTCTGGCTCCTCCATGCCTTGCAGTTCAGACTAGTTGGAGTAATTTGAGCTGTGCCCAGTGGGTGGTTTCACCCTCGTCGGACCTGGCATCTATGTCTCTATATTCCACGGTTTTTGCCTAACCGAGTTCCCCTTGCTATACTTGCTTCCATTCCACAGGATTATTAAGTCTTGTGCTTCTCTCCCAACGGTTGATTCAACATCCCTTGTGGGCCCGCTACTGGATCCTACAGGGCATTAGGGTGGTTACATATTGAGCTTCTTTTATTTTGGCACGCTAGCCTGTCAGCATTTGTCCCTCAATTACGTAATGTATTTCAGGTTATGGCATTTTCCATCAGGACCCCTGACTGAAAGGGAACGTCTCGGTTACTAGAGTAATCCTTGTTCCCTGAAGGAGAGAACTGAGACATTACATCCCTATTTTGCTACAGTCTTGAACTGAATTGTCAAGTTGTGGCTTGGCTTCTCAGAATAAACCTGAATGAATGGTTGCACGTGGCCATCTTATATACCCAAGTGTACAGGGCATGCAATTTCCATTCGCCTATTCTCATTGGCCTTTTATTTTAAGCTCTAAGGTGATTGGGTTCCCAGGTGGGGAAGAAGGGTTACAAAAGTAAATGAGACGTTCTTGAGTCAGAGCGTTCAAAATGTGCTTCAAGTATTTGATATTTAATGGTAAACAGCACAATCAGAAAATGTCTACTTTAGTTTCAAACACGAGAAGGGACATTTTTATAATTGACTCCATAGACCGAGTTAGCTAGATTTGAAAGCTGTTCTATTCAACACTAACTTTTCAACACAACGAAATGGCCACAACACAGCGCGTTGGATTATTCTGTTGTTTTGTACTAATTCCGCTGTGTTGAGCTGCACTGTGGCTTGTTTCCATTGTGTTGTGCTAATTTTGTTTAATTTGCAATGATAAAATTTTAACACTTGAACATTCAAAGACACCACTCTTTCTCTTCCAAGAGCTAATGTAAGGCATATTGGAAAGCTCACCTTACAGCCAAAACATTTACTCTAACAACTTGCATGCAAAATATCTACAGAGACACAGAATAAACATCATTTAACTTTGATGAGTTTAACTACAAAGCAGGAAGCATTACAACAATAAATGAAGTATAAGTTACTTTTTTTTAACCTCGAAATTAGTTTTTCTTTTTTAAAATCTGCTGTGTCTGCCATATGGCTCCAGTTCCCTCACATCTGGAATAAGCACTATGTTAAAAAAATGAAGTACATTTTTGGTGATCTGTTTTTGCAGAACCTGAGTGTGTCATGTTCCTTGAGGAACATCTTTGTTGACCCTGGAACAACATTGTGATTAGATTCGAAGAACCAGTTTATAGTTTTTGAGAATTTCAGGCTTACAACCAGTGTATTTGCTTGTATATCAGTGTTAAATTTATCTATCATTTCCTCTGATTTTAGAGATTACTCATGGGTAAGGTTAAGCTTAGGTGGAAAGATATGGTCAAGATTAAATGTTTAGATTAAAATGCAACAAAATATGCTGACCCAGGAATACATCTAACTCAGCAAATCATCCCGGTCTGTACATGTTATACAGATTACTAGTAGGCTACGTTTGTGTTTATTTTTTGAGGTCAAAATTGATAGACATTGACTTTCTGCTTCTGTATATTCAAGAAAATCGTTTTGAACAATGAGCTTTTTTTGGATTATTTTTAATCAACCCTCAAAAAAGCTGTTTGGTTACCAACATCTTTTGCATTGTAAAGAAAAAAACTATCCAGTTTTGGAATTGCCTTTTTTGTTGTTGTTCACTATTCCTTTAAAAGAGTTTTTGTCTCCATTTTTGTCTTAAATAAATCTTAAATAAAGCATGGGTCTCCAACCCCTTCAAAGTACCATCCTGCACATCATACTTTAGTATCCAAACACCTTGATTAGCTGGTTCAGGTGTGTCTGATTGGAGTTTGAGCTGAAATCTGCAGGACCTGAGCAGGTTTAGAAAACCTGAAGTAAAATCTGAACACCCTCCGCAGCATAAACAGTAGCTACTGCGAGTTCAAACCTCTCGCATGCTCAGGCTTTCTACCGCATGTTTTAGTTTGAAAATGAGTAAAGGTCACTTGTGAAAAAAGCTTTACCTGTTTTCGAGCAGGAGGCCAGGAAAGAGAGAGAGAGAAAATATGAAGGATTACTCAATCAGAGTGTGACTCGACTAAAACGCAAGGAAGCCTGGGGCCTCAATGAAGTGGACAAGGCAATCTGAAAATTGATTCCGCCGGTCGAGCGCTGCAGAGTGCGACTCCACCGCTGTAATTCCCCACATGCATTCATTCATTTCAGCAGTTGCCGGGATGCGGAGTACGTCAGATGCTTCTCTGCATGAAGTATGGACTGGAGTTCTCGCCGCAGGCCATGGAGATCTCCTGCATGGTGATGCCGCGAGGGCTCAGGCTGTGGAATACACTTACAGTGAAATATCATCTGTGATTTGCCTCGGGAGACTCTCGAGAAGTGTGTACGCAGACGGCGGGTAATTTCGTGCTTCTATGTATCCGAAGCACGCAGAGACTGAGAATATGGTCTGGACCTGGCTTATACCACTGATTCATTTATCACTCGAGAGCCTTTGGGTTTCTGCACAGATGGCTGCGCATTTCCGGTTTGTTCCACTTCGAGCGGCTCTCCATGTGGCTCCTTAAGAGGACTTTGTGAAAGAACGTAGGATTTGGCTGGAGGACAGTGTCAAACTCATTTATTTTCCATAAATAGGTGCCGGACACGCACGCAAGCTGGTTTATATCTGCCCCACCTGGCGCAGCCGACTCTGTCGCCGCTGAACCTTAAGCACATTTTTCATTAGTCGGCTTCTGCTGGCCAGCAATTGTGCGCTGAAGGGATAAATTCAGAATCTTTCAAAACGTGAAAACTAAAGCAGGTCAGGGGAGAGTTCCAGCCATACATCAAAGAGATTTATCCATCAGTAATGTGTATGGTTCTGGAATATTTTCTTGTGTAGTGTCGAGACTGGTCTCTCTAATGCCAAACCACCATCATAATGGAACTAAAATTGACTGCCAAGACAGTCTATAGGCAACTGATGTAAAATGCATACGTCTATTGATTTATTTTTCTTTAGGTATTCATTTAGTTATCCACTGTGTTATAATAAAAATGCAGTTCGTCTATGTATTGAAAAAATAGCTCAATACTTATTTACATGTAGTTTAACGGAGGTTAGAGGACTTTGAGGGCTAATTTCTTTGCTTTGCATTTGTCATGTATTGATAAATAGAACAAGCATCATAAAAGTAAATTGTCTCTCACATTACAATTTATTTGGCCCCTCAGTAGAAGGTGTAGGAGTCACAAAACATAGAAGATGTACATGACATATTGTATGTTCATGTCATATTAAGATTAATGTATTCAGCATGATACCTCATTAATACAGTGGATCGATTGTATTGTCACATAGTTAATGAGATGGGTTTTGTCATTTTTACACATATGTATATTATTATTATTATTATTATCCTTACTTAAAAAATGGTCAAAAGCAAAAAGTGTGTTTGCTTCACATTACAAATGAAAAACAAAACAAAACAAAACATAATTTCTTAGTATTCTCCATAAAAAATGATGTAATCAGCCCCATCTCAAGTGCAATTTCTATATGTATTTTAAGACTTGTTCATACAAATTTTTATGACATCATGTGTTTTTTGCTAATCGTATGTATTCTACAAGTAGTTCAATTTGTATGAATTACTATAAATAACCTACACCTAACCCCGCCCCTAAAGCTATCCATCACTAAGGTCTAGAAAAATTGTCATATGAATTTGTTTGAATTACCTACCTCGTAAAATATGTACTAACCGGTCATGATATTGCTTTGAAATTATTTAATAAATAAATACCATCTCAATAAATTAGAATGTAGTGGAAAATTATTTCAGTAATTCAACTCAAATTGTGGAACTTGTGTATTAAATACATTCAGTGCACACAGACTGAAGTAGTTTAAGTCTTTGGTTCTTTTAATTGTGATGATTTTGCCTCACATTTAACAAAAACCCACCAATTCACTATCTTAAGAAATTAGAATATGGTGACATGCCAATTAGCTTATCAGCTCAAAACACCTGCAAAGGCTTCAAAACGGTCTCTCAGTTTGATTTACCAGGCTACACAATCATAGGAAGACTACTGATCTAACAGTTGTCCAGAAGACAATCACTGACACACTTCACAAGGAGGGTAAGTCACAAACATCCACTGCCAAAGAAGCTGGCTGTTCACAGAGTGCTTTGTCTAAGCATGTTAACAGAATGTTGCGTGGAACGAAAAAATTATGGAAGAAAAGATGCACAACCAACTGAGAGAACCACAGTCTTCTGAGGATTGTCAAGCAAAATCGATTCAAGAATTTGAGTGAACTTCACAAGGATTGGACTGAGGCTGAGAGCCACCACACACAGGAAATTGGCTAAAGTTTGTTGTATTCCTCTTGTTACGCCACTCCTGAACTGCAGACAATGTCAAAGACTAAAAAGAAGAAGGACTAGATTGTTGCCCAGTGGTCCAAAGTCCTCTTTTCAGATAAGAGCAAGTTTTGGCTGAAGGCTGAAGGCCACTGTCAAAGAACCCCATACCACCTCAGCAGTGCCACAAACTCATCACCTTCATGCCACGCCAACTTCAAGTAGTAATTAAAGCAAAAGGAACCCCTGCCAAGTATTGAGTACATGTACGGTAAATGAACATACTTTGCAGAAGGTCAGCAATTCACTAAAAATTTATTTTTTATTGGTCTTATAAAGAATTCTGATTTGTTAAGGTTTATGTTAAAAGAACCAAAGACTTCCTCAGTCTGTGTGCACAGTAAATAATTTCAGTCACACTTAGGTCCAGTTCTCACTATTAACAAACCATTAACTGCAACATTTGCCTCTATGCACTCCTAATTTGCTATTAATTAATATTTAGTAAGGTAGTTGCTACATTTATGTATTGGTAGAATGTAGAGTATGGTCAGGCAGAATATGTACTTTAAGTATTAATAAACAGTTAATATGTTTATTGTGCCAACACTGCACTGTCTCCCTATTAAACATTTTAAAATCTTGTTTATTACTTATGAATCCTGAATGGTTTAGCTCTCAATACTTGAGTGAGCTCTTATCATATTATAGTTCTCCATGTCCGCTGCGCTTCTCAAAACTATGGTCATTTGATAATATCTAGAATATCAAAATCGACTGCAACAGCAGATCCTTTTCCTATTTAGCACTCAAACTGTGGAAAAATCTCCCTAACACTTTTCAGGAAGCAGACACACTCTGTCAGTTTAAATCACATTTCTTTAACCTGTCTTACACATAACACGCTAATACGCTTCTATTCTTCAAATTCATTAAAGGATTGTTAGGCTACATTAATTACATCAGCCAGAACTGGGAACACTCCTATAACACACAATAAATCATAAAAAGAATGGCATCTACAGTAATATTAGTATGTTTCTTTTTTATTCTGTTTCTCAGTTCATATCCAGATCAGATTTGGTCCCCATAACGTGATAAATACCAGGTTCACGCACACACAATATATAAGTCCTTTACAAAATCTGACATAGCTGCATTTAAAATTTAACTGGAAATTAAGTGCTGATCATCTGGCCAGAGGAGAACTGGCCCCAACTGAGCCTGGTTTCTCCCAAGGTTTTTTCTCCATTCTGTCACGGATGGGGTTTGGTTCTCCAGATGGGTACACTTATTTCTAGCGATTACGTGTTTGATCTTGTCATCATACATTACTATCACTCTGTTTTCCTAGTTGTTTACTGTTCAGTGCTTTGAAACAATCTTTATTGTTAAAAAGCACTATATAAATAAAAGTGATTGATAATAGGCATGATAATAATCAAATAAATGGTTCCTATATTAAAGGAACCTGCAACCTGTCCTTCAACCAATATGCCTGTATTGGTTGTTTGTTCAATTCCATTAAATATTACAGATCACAGCATATACTATATCTGCGCCCCATATTGGCAACAGGACATTTTCATTTGAATGGTTTGTACTCTGTTACATGTTCACAAGAGGGTACTTAAATTTAAAACTTAAAAATAGGTCTTAATAAGGTGCTTGTACAAACGACCTATGGGGCTGAGGTTTTTTTGTAAGAAGACCACAACATCACTATCAAAAATCTACTCATTTAATTAGTGTCCTAGGAATGCTGTGGAATTTCTTGCTATGATCCCACATCCTGTAATTTGCATTCATCACACTTGCTGTGATTCCGAATCAGAATCTCATCGTGTATGAGAGATGGTTGCAACAGGCGAGAAGAAAAAAAAAAAAAACACAGAGGAAAGCACTCAAATGAAAACACTAACATTCACATGTCCCTGAGGGCGCTTTGCAATAAAAGGAGAGGACTGATTTTCATTCAGATAGAAAGCTAGTGGGGAGCATTTGTTGCGTTGCGCCTGTGTGATGTGGGATGCGGGCTGATCTTCAGATGGTGGCCGGGATTCTGAGCCATTTCCTCCTTTAGTTTGAGACAACACCATGCATTGCATTATTGTGTTATTCTGTTGTTTGTGCTTCCTCGGCTGATTTGGTTTGAAATGAAAGATTGAAAGGGATTTTCAGATATAGCTTACACACACCTTACAGGAAAAACTACTTCTGACTTTCCCTTGAATGTATGTGAAGAGCATAATGCATTCAGACCCACTGAATCTGGGATAGGGTTTTTGCCAAATCTTGTATGTTTACCAAATATGAAACTTAGGTGTTCAAAGGATCATATCCTAATGGGATATTGCTGCAGTGGCTGATCAAAGCAATGGGATGTGATGCAAACCTCTTTTCTGATTCAAAATGTAAACAAAAGATTTGCACTTTAAAAATTATCCAGGAGAAAGCAACTTATGGATTTGACCCACCTTATAGATCCATGCCTAAATCCAGATTTGCTTTCACTAGAGGTGTAAAGTGAAGTCAGAATGATCCTCCAGCAGGAAAAGGTCAAGGACAAAAGAAAGGGCACTGTTGAGCTTTAATCTGTTTCACAAGTCGAGGCAGCTATTCACACCCACAAGTTCCCAGAACAGCCACTGCAGCAACTGCATTTTAATGTTGTTGCAGTCATACTCAGTTTTTTGCAGAAACAGAGTGACCTTTACTCATTCATTTTTAGTAAGAATTGGCACTTTGAGATGCAATGAACAACAACAAATGTTGGCTGAGCCGAGTTTTGTTTTACAAAGATTAGTGTAGATGACTACCAGTGGGTGTAGTGACAGTGGAACTTGCATAATTTGCTAGCTAATACAAATGGATTCCGCTTCAAGCAGGAATACTGTATTTCTCAGAAACAACAAGGCCACTTTAAGCAATTATTGAGCCTAGTACAGCACCATCATGGTCTCCCAGGTTGAGTTGCTTTCCAGGATTCTTCTTAAGCCTATAAGAAAAGGTCCAGTTAGCCTTCCTATGTAGGACGCCCTGACTAACCTTGATTTGGCTGTGTTGGCAGTTGTGTTTAAGTAAGGGTTGAGGCTGAACTATGCTAGAAAGTGGTCTCCTAGGAGTAGGATTTGACATCCCTGTCCTCAACCCTTCAGAACAGTGGTGAACAATTCTTTACAGATCTTCTTTATGCACCAAGAGATTGTATAGAAAGGAAAACCGAAATCACATTGCATGACCCTTTTAAATATTGTTGAAGCTAAACTCTGGCATGACAGTAGCCCTCGAAGAACAAGTCTGGACGCCCCTGCTCCAGGAGCAAAATTGAAACCTTTCTTTATAGTGGACATCTGCTAAACTTCCGCTCTGGTTGTCTGGTGGTTAAACGTTTAGAGGTCAGAGGCCAGTGATCATTTATCCCGCAGGGTTCATACTGTAGTTTGAGGTCTATTTATTCTTACAGGGCAGCTCATACTGTGATGATCAATTCGATGTTGCATAAAGGTCATTTGATCCTTTTTAAACAAACTGAGGACTCTGATTAATAATGCATTCATGCATTGATTCCATCTGACCTTTGCAATGCAGACCAGGTCAATTATCTTATGGAGATTGAAAGCGTTCCGAACGTTCTATTAACGTCCTAATGGTTGCATTTATCATGGTTACTGGCGTGGTGAGAATGAAACAATAGCTTGAGGCAAGTCGTGCTAATATTTTACTCTATGTTGACAGCTAGCTGTTTACTCTCCCAGTGATTCCATGTAAGGAAGTGCTCAAGGGAGGGATAATTAAAACAGGGAGTCATGATCACCACCACTTTGCCTTTTGTCCCCTGACAACGACAAGACAGGAAGAGCTGTCGAGAAAGCCATCGGCCGGAACTGCAGTGGAAAGAAGAAGTTGGAAGACCAATTTTAAGTTCACAAAAACAACTAGAGTGCACTATGTGAGTGTTTTATATATATATTTCCCTCTCCTAGTATGTTCAGTGTCCATCCTTCATGATGTCCTTCTGCTTTTCCTTTAAAATGTCTTTCCATGCACTTAAAATTGTTTCTTTATTTCAGTATTTTCCTTACACCTTTCTTTACTTTTCATTGTCATTCCCTTCTTTCTTTCAATGTCCTTTCTTCCAGCATCATTCCTTATATTGCCCTCAATGCCTTTTTCCCAACCTTTCATTCAGTGTCCTTTCTTGTTTCCTTTATTACAGTGTCCTTTCTTCCATTCTTTCTTCCATCCATCAATGTCCTTATATCTTTTCTATATAATATCATTTCTTCAGTCCCTAATTTCAATGTCCTTTCCTAAATTCCAATGTTCTTTCTTTCATTCCTACATCCTTCCTTCTAGCCATCCTTTCTGTCTTCTATCCTATCAATGTCTTTCCTTTTTAATGCAGTTTCTTCTATCCTTCCTTCAATGCATGTCTTTTCATCGTTACTGTATACATGCCTCTTTCAGTGTCCTTCCTTCCCTATATAATTTTCTTTCTTTTCATTTTCTTTCTTTTCAATGAACAATGTCAAAAATTTGACTTAATTTCTGTATTATGAAAGAATTTTGTAGTACCTTTAGTGAACTCAAAACACTACAGCTGCCGCACGCTTTAAATTGTTGCAGAGCTTTTGAAAAGAACTGGTGTAATAATAGTTCCAATTGCTTTTACATCATATAAAATGCAATCATGATGAAACATTTAGTTTGACGCATTACCATCAACTGCACTAGAAAAGATTGCTTCCATAATATGTGTGCTTGACCTTAGAGCTGAGAGAGTATTGTCTTGCAGTATATTCTATCAAAAGATGCTGTCATAGACCATATGTAAACCCCACTCCGCCTTCAGAGGATCTAATTTTATTCCCCTCGGCATGACAAGAGGTTCTAATTTGTATCAGATCAAACTAGACTAGACAGACCAAGATCCATATGATACCGGTTATTATGAAGCTGTCTGCCCTGCATTACAATATACCACAAAATCAGATATCACCATTCTGTGTGCTGCATAAACAACAGAATATAATCTAAAAGACCATCATTTACTCTCAACTAGATTGGATTAGAGATGCAGAATATAACTTAACAACAGACAATATGCTAATAATAGGCATGCACAGATAGGCAACTACTTAATAGTAAAAATTGGTCATTTTACTATAGTGATACCAACAAAAAAAAAAAAAAAGTATTCTTATGGTAAAACCTATATTATGGTATTTACGGTACATATTTTTTCACACCATGTCCTGTTTTTTTCATGAGTAGGCCTTTAAATTTAAGAGCAATTAAAGTAATATTCAGTTAAGTAATTGAAACATGAAAATTGCACAGTGCCATTTTCTATTTGATAAACACACATCCACATAACACCATCTCAAGCCAAGTCAGCACTTAAGAAGTTATTTAGATGTAGAATTGTAAACACAAGTGTACAATAGCATTGCAGCTGTGATGTGACTGTGTGTGTGAGTGAATTTATTAAGTATTTGAAGCTCTTCAGGCTGGAGCAGGTGGCGTTTAACATCTGTGTTTTGTAAATGATTAAAGTCCTTAAAAAATGTCAATGCCATTTTTTTAAATGCAAGAGTGCCATTATGAGCGTAATTATTTTCTATCTTTTTCTCAGCCTATCCCGCTTTGCTGAAGTGCAAGTTGGTGTGTTTTTGAAATCCAGTATTTGTGGCGATGCTAGAGTTACTGATCAGGGACCTGAAAGCCTCCATCGGTGTGCGTTGTCAGCAGTTGGAATCATAGAGCATTGCTTGTGCTGAGGAACATATCGCATCATTTTTTCCTGGGTGTAAGTAATACAGTTATGTGGACTGCTGATACAGGCCTGGCTGCATTTGATTTTATGGGTTATGCGATGAGTTTCTTTTCACAGGTCAACGAAGAGAGAAAGTGGCAGAGAGGGGAAAAAAAGCACAGTCTCTTTCTCTTTTTCTAACACTGCCAAGTGTCTCAACCCATCTCACTGCTGGATAGAATTAACACATTTTAATTTCTTCTTTCATACAGAAACTTGTGTGCTCCATCTACTGGTAAGGAGTAAACTTGCAATCATTATGATCTTCTTGAAAAATAGATAGATAGATAGATAAATAGATAGATAGATAGATGTTAATAATGACTACATTACAAGTAGTCTTTACGAGTACGAATTTGTAGCAAGAATATGCTTACTTGCTATCATAATCGTAGGATGTCCTTATTAAATATTGTCTTCTATAACAGGTCCCTGACCCCAAAATTTGAGAACACTGCAATAAAAGGTCGCAAGCAGGTAGTGAATGAGTAAATGATGACAGAATGTATTTTTGTGTGATGGTTGAGCTTACATCATACAGTTAAACAGACAACAAGTATGCAAAAAAAAACTGCATAAAAGAGACTCTATTAAAGCCGAACGCGGCCAGTGCTTCATCTTGTGTGATAAAAATGTAAAGACGTTTCAGTGAGCAGACATCACCAAAGCATGCTTTACATCCCTATGCAATTAATGTTTTCAGAGCTCGATTGCTGAAAAAAAAATCACAGCTTGCACGTGCAGGTGGGAGGACGTTTTTAATGCTAAATAAAAATGCATTTAGAGGCGCTCATCTGTTTTCCCGTTGATCAGTGTTTTATTTATTTCACTAATCTGACTTTGCAATACGCTTCGACAGTCATCACCAGGCATTTGACACTGATCAAACTTTGCGGCTGTGATTGCGATGATGTCAGGTACTTTTCGGCGTGTTCAGCGAGTGTAAACAGAAAGAGGAAGCAACACCCTCCCATCCCTGTGTGGAAAACAAATTGCCTTCTTTCCGGGGATTCTAGCAGAGTTTTGGAGCACTGAGCATGGATCAGAGCGCATAGAGGATGTGTAATGAGTTCCATGCTTGTGAAATCATAAACAGGATGGAGGCAGCCTGAAGCCCAGGAACGCTCTCAGCCACTGAACGCCGTCTTTTAAAGCTCCACCATTCCCCAGATGGATTGCATGCACGCCACACTAACTCTCTGCTTCACTTGCCAGAGGTGTTTGTTGTTCAGTCTCTCTACATCCCCAACCTTCCACCCTCCACACGCATACACCCTTCTCTTTTAACATGTTGGAGCCAGAAAAAACAAGTTAGATCTTCATCTCTGGCCTCACCTGAACATTGTAAAAATGACAATACGAGATGTTTCAGTTTTCTGGCCTTAAGTCTTAATGGTCCTCGTTGTTTGGTTATTCATTTACATTTGCTAAACAACATCAACAGCGATGCATTTAAATATGGTTGATATAACATGGTGTAGCCATGGCAACATATGATTTTCTATTTTATTTGTTTTCAGAAAAAAGGGAAAATTCATTAGTAAAAAAATAAAATAATAAAAATAATAATAATAATAAGAAAAAAAGTGTTCCTCTTAGATATTATTTGTATGCATTATTATTATTATTATTATTATTAATAATAATAATAATTATTATTATTATTATGTTATTATTTACTTTGTGTATATATTATTTAAATAGAGAAATTATTGTGTGTTTTGTTTACAACTGTGTATATACATATTATATGGAGATATATATATATATATATATATATATATATATATATATATATATATATATATATATATATATATGTATATATATATATATATATTACTTTTATTTAGCTGCTTTCATTTCATAATATTTAGTATACTGCAAATGCATTTGCATATTAATTGTCATATCACTATACACACTACTTCCACAAAATTAATTACAAAATTAATTATTCCAACTTAGTACATCTTTTGTCCCATAAAATCTATTATACAAATAGTTTTGCTCAGTCCAGCTCTCTCTCATAATATTTCACTACACATAATACAGTGAGCTTTCAATACAGTAATATAAAATAAGCTTTTAATGAAGCAATCTTTTTGAATTAGCAATGAAAGCTTGGGCTCAGCTGTTAAACAGACAAACTGAGATTCGAATCCATAGCTGAAAGAGGTAGTTCTGCACTAAGAGAGGTTTTTAAAGACACTCTATTGTTGTTTCTTATGTATTTACAAACTCATGCCGTCAAACCGGATTAAATGCAATATCATGCTCATGGGCTAGAGATATGGCTACATCAGAATGCTGTAATATATGGTTGAATTACATTTGTGCTGATATAGGGTGAGCGTGATTTCACCAAGTACAAGATGTTCCTGAATCAACATTCCAATCGACCAATCAGATTTGAGGGATAATTTTCCAGGAAATGTCTATTTTAGGCCTAAAAACAGATTTATCGATAATCAGAAATCAAAAATAGATTACTAGATAATCAGGGTTAGGCACTTCTACACCCTTGTTAATCAGCTATCATTTCCCACTGATTTTAGGAATACATTTTGGGCAGGGTTAGGTTTAGGGGTAGGGATTGGGATAAGTTTACATTTTTGGACAATAATGTTGATCCAGGATCATGTCTTACATATGATATAGCCATATAACATTAATATGTGCTTTATCAGTACTAATAAACAGCCAGTATATGCATGCTAATAAGTAACTACTCATTAATGAGAATTGGTTTCTAAAGTGTTCCCAAGGATGAGCTATTAACATCCATAAACACAGATGACAAAGCAGGAACAACAGCTTAAAATAACACTAGCCATATGATTAATTTGTGCTGCAATGCTTTCTGGAAGCTCGCTGCACTTAATATGATATTGTTTGTTGGGATAACATTTTTTGAAAGTATTATTGGTGTAGCAACTGTTTTATGATGATTCAAAGAAAATTAATATTTTTGTTCTCCTAATTATATATATAGATATTTTATTTTACAGCACAAGTTGATTACCTTAATTTGTCCGCTGCATGTATTTGTGTGTAAAACCAAGAAAACACAGCTTAACCAACACTTTTATTTTCATTTCTCCTTGTAGTAAAGTGAAAGAAAAATGAGAGGAACTCAAAAACCACGGGGAGACATAAAGTAATGCAAGGCAATTTGTCATCCAGGAAAGCCAAGGCCAACCTCACTGTGGCTTGGAGAATGATATTAACACGGTAATTAGCAGCAACATGTGTGCAGTGTTTGCTAATAGAGTCTGCCTAATCTTGTTATTAGTCATTCAATTAATGACGAACCAATGATGCAGGTTTTCACGTAGGGGCCCCAGATGTGTTTCTCAGAGGCCTCTGAACAATAGTGTTATAATCACCTCTCTCTTGAGTGTGAGCCGGTAAACTCAAAGATCCTTTCAGTTAGACGCCACAAATAGAAGCTTGTAATATGCAGGGAAGCAAAAAGGATATGCACTATAACCGTTCCAGTTTTTCCCATTTGTATTGTGTTCAGTAAACGCTGCTTGTTTCTGAACTGCTGTGATACCTTGTAAGTGCGAGAACCTGAATAATGCCCAATTAAACTCTAAAATAAGAATACCAATCCCTCTGAATTCACCTCCTGGGATCAGTAGTGGTAAAGTGTTATGAGTGTTTAACTTGCAATAGTTTCCCCATAAACCATTTCCTGTGAATGTATTTAAATCGTTATTTATTGTTATCACGGTTTGTGCTGCAAGGACAATACACTAGGAGTACAAAACCATTTTTTAATCTTCCAACTGTGAAATACAGAATCAACCGGTACATAACGGCGAACATTAGACACTTTAAATACAGAACATAATGAAAGGAGAACTCAAAACTCCTGGGGACAAATCACATGACATGGAGTAAATTGTGACAAACTGTGCCCTGGAGGCCAGTGCAGGACAGGAACAGGGAGAAATCCAGGAAGGCCTCCAGGGCAGATCAGGCCACTCTGGCAGATCAGGAGTCTCGGGAAGCCATTGCGAAGCAGGGAGCTTGATAACCATAATCCCTGCCCATAGCCCACCTGCTCTTGACCTGGCTATAACTATATAGCCCCCACCCAATTTTTTCTGGGGGATGTTCTAGGACTAAGGGAGCCAGGGCTCTTGTGGGCATTCAGCAGGTAGGCGTTCAGGAGCAGTGGTCTCTGGCAGCAGCACTGGAGGAGCGGGCTCTAACTGAAGCTCTGTAGGAGTGGGCTCATGAGGCAAGGAGTCTCAGGGGTGAGTCTCAGGGGTGAGGAAAGGAGCCCTGAAGTCAGAGGGAATTGCCTCATCCATTATCCCTCCTTGGACAGGTATAGGGCCACAAGGACATTCTGGAGCAGTCACAGAGACTTGGGGGTACTCTGCCAGCACAGAGACTTGGGAACGCCTATGGGGCGTGGGCACTGGAAGCATGGTCACTGGAGGATGCACTGGAAGAGCGGTCACTAAGAATGGCTCTTCTAACCATGACTGGGGGACTAGTCCTGGCCATGGCGAAGGACCTGGATTCACTTTAGCAGGGAACAGCACTCCTGGCCGTTGACGAAGGAACTGGATCAACTAGAACAGAGAACGACACTCCAAACCACCGATGACCCTTTTGGCATTCCATCGTTTTGTTTGAATAAAATGAAAGCTAAAAGACTTTCAAAGCAAATATTTTATTCACAATACAACATTGAGAACACATTTAAATGAATAAATTGTACACATTTATGAACTTATTTCAGGGGGCAAAACGGGGCTGAAAAAGCATGACATTTTAAAAAGATTCATCTGGGAGAACATCTGATGTCTTAGTGGGGTATAGTCTCTCAGAAGTAAAGATGGGCAGAGGCTCTCCAATATGTGAAAGATTGTGGAATACTTTAAAAACAACATTTCTTAACATTAAATTACAAAGGCTTTTCAGAAACCACTGTCGGTAAACACAATCTGCCATACCTTCTGCAAATGCCAACTAAACTTTGTAATATAAAAAGGAAGCCATATGTGAACATGCTCCAGTATGACATTGTGTCCTGTGGACCAAGGCTCATTGAACCGTTTTAAATGGAAAAGTGGTCTATGGTTAGACAAGTCCAAATTTGACATATCTGATATTCTTAGAAATCACAGCCTGTGTCCTCCAGGCTAAAGAGGAGGGGTACCTTCCAGCGAGTGAACAGTGTTCAGTTCTAAAGCCAGCATCTCTGATGGTATGGGGGTGTGTAAGTGCATATGATATTGGTAGCTTGCATGTTTTGAAAGGCACTGGGAATGCTGAAAGGTATATAAAGGTTTTAGAGCAACATATGCTCCCCTCTGATGACATCTATTTCAGGGAATGCCTTGTGTTTTTCAGCAGGACAATGCAAAACCACATACTACAGCTATTACAACACCGTGGCTTCATAGTAGAAGAGACTGGTGTTGAATTGGCCTGCCTACAGTCCAGATCTTTCCAGAAACCGATAACCTTCATTACCAGACGTCTTAAAACTGTTTTGAAAAGATCAGGAGATTATACAACATGGTAAAAATGCCCCCATCCCAACTATTTTGAGACCTGTAGCAACATATCAAATTTGAAATCGGTTCATTTTGTGCATAAAATTGTACAATTGATCAGTTTAAACATTTGTTATGTTGTTTGTGTATTATTGTGAATAAATGTGATTTGAAATTATTTTAGAATTTCTAGAATAAACTTTCCAGAATTTGGGTTGTAAAATATGCAGTCAGTATAATTTCTGCAGTCGTAATTGTGAAATAAATGTTGTTTATTTATCCATTTATCATATAGTAATTAATTAAAGATAATTCATTTTTTATTTATTTGTAATGACCATTTGACTGTACATGCTTGTTTTTATTAACATATGTTAATTATGTTAAAATATGTTAAATATGTTTATTTTCAAAAGAAAGAGGCCACAGTGTGGTTTGAGCATGAAAATAATACCGCAAATAAACTTTTACCACTAATTTTGTGGTAAATATACAACATATTTGTAGAATGCATTGATCAATCAGAATCCTTTCAGAGCATTGTGTCATAGATATTTAAAAATATTATGTTGGAATATTTTATTGTGGTCCTGGTCATGTGAACCAGCTTTAGTAACAATGTAGTATTAGGACTATTTATTAAAATTGTGTTTGTCTGAATGCACTAGGTTTGAATACCCAAAAAATACAAATGAGATTTTCACTTTTTCAGAAACTGTTACACTCTGTTGCTCATGCTGAACTATCACATGGCTTCTAGAGACTTGGAATGTAGTGCACCAGTTATATGGGCTGTATGTTTTATGTGCTTTTGTTACAGCTTTGGGTCATTGTCTGCTTTAGCACAAAAACTAACAGTGCAAACATTCTGCACAAATCCCCTTTTGTGTTCCCGGGAGGAGAGAGAGAGAGAGAGAGAGAGAAAAACACACAGGTTTGGATGCAACATGAGGATAACAGAATTTTCCTCTGTGGCTGAACTGTTCACCCAAAACAATGACAACTTTATTCAGCAGCTAGAGCAGCAGCTGTCTTATTTCAGAGTTACCTGAATCCCTGTGTGAAATTGGCACCTGTCTGGTCCTGTTCTGACAGGAAGCAGACAATGAGTGACTCTCTCTTTCTCTCTTTCACCTTTTTTGTTCAAATATTTCAGCTGATTTTTTCATACCTCCAGGCAAATATTAATTTTTATTTAATTATTTGATTTTAATACTTTGATTCAGCTAAAAGTGATTATTGTGAGAGAAATTAATCATACTTCAGATAAAAAAAAAAAAAAAAAAAAAAATATATATATATATATATATATATATATATATATATATATATATATATATATATATATATATATATATATATATATATATATATATATATTGTATATGTTTTAATCATGTTTTTTTATTTCTGTATTGCCTTAATTGGGCTTTTTAAAGAATTACTCTGCTCTGCTAATAACAATAGAATTAGTCACAATTACTCCTTTTGCCTATGAAAGGTTTTCTTAGTGGTCAGTCATGCTGTCCAGTCTTATTCTGACCCCAACTCATCAACTATGGATGCTTGGTCATGACCTATGTTCCATTATTTAGTGTCATTTTCAGCGTGCAGAAGGTTATATATTTCTATAGCCGGAATCAGTTACCAATTAGTTTCCGGAATCATACACCAATTAGTTCCTAATTCACATCAATATGATCTGCGGGTCACTGGTTGACTAGTTGTGGCATATTTATTGAAACCTATTCCTCCGTCGATAAAATGCGACCCACATACAGCAGACAAAGGGCAACTTCTCTGAGGCAACAAGTTTCATCGCTGAAGTCTCATGCCATCTAATTCAGATGTTCACAGTTCGTGTTGAAAGTTTACCCGACTATCCTGCATGGTGCGTAAAAAAGTGATGCCTAGAGGACCTGACCAAGCATCCATACATGACGGGTTAGGAACGAAAATGCGTCGATGTTGCCTGTGGCTGAATCACAGCCATGCTGATACAGAGCCATATCGCACTCCTAAAGATTAATGCTTTTGATTCAAGTTGTTTTGTGTTTTGGATTACGACGTCTCACCCCTGCATTTACAATGAATGTATTTTTCGGAGACTTCGATCATTACCGAATAGAGATATTCCACACATGACTTCTCGTGCAGCCCACAAAACTTCAAGCCCTAAACTCAAAGAGAGCGCTAGCTGAGTTTTCACAGCCAGCTTGAGACATGCTCACAAAAAGATACTAGAAAGCCCAATGTCACCCAGAGCAAGATATAAAAGCAACTTTTCATCTCCGTTTCCTTTCCAGGTGTTCTTCCAACATGTTGCATATCCTATTACACGCTCTGGCATTTACCACATCTTTCCTATGTTTTTTGAAAGCATATGTACTGTGCTGTGTGAATAGAAGAGGCTGGGTTGTGGGGGGGCCTTTTTCAAGCTGACAACGACGTTGAAATAGTGGAAGTCAACTCAAAGGAAAAAAATCCTGGCTTCAGGAAAACTGTCAGCGCTGTAGCGTTGCGCTTTTACCTGCAGGCACCATATTTTCCTGTCTGTTCTCTTTCAAAGTGATTCATGGTCTAAAGATGACACTTTAGAAGCTGTTGGTATTTTGGAAGTTCATAACTGCCTTTGTAAACAGTAGGAAGTGGGAAAGCAGCAGGCAGCTGCGCTATGTCCCTTTAAGTTGCTTTAAGGCAGGTCCGTTCGCTTGGTGGCCATCTTGGTAATGCCCCCGGGCAGCTATTTTCTGTGTAGGTAATACTGCTCCCATCTACTTGAATAGAGAAAGTCTAGACATTTTCCAAAGTGTTTTTCAAGATAAGGGTCAATTCTAGGATGTCAGTCCTCGGGGGTTTCAGCCCACTACTCTCACAGGGTTTTATGCGTTGAGTTCTAAGTTCAAGAGGTTGCGAGTTTGAATGTTGCTCAACCGACACTGGTTTGGTCATTTTAGGCTGGAAAAAATGTGGATTTAATTCCAAAAAGTGATGAAATAGTCACACATGAACACGTGTGTCTGTAACACAATGCATGTTTCAGCAAATGCATGAAATTAAATCGATAATTGGGTCAAAAATGCGGGCGAAATGCAAACACCAAGAAATGGGTTACACACTAAAACAACGAAACAGACAAACACACACACACTCACGCCACACTATTATACACACACAAGTGTACTGTAACAATATGGCAAAAATCAGCCAGATTGAAATAAGAGGTTTAAATCAGATCGTTTTTTTGTTTTGCTACATTTTTGTTTGAATCTTGATGTTATATGTAACAAAATGATTTTCTCTGTGTTTAAGTTTTACTGTAGTACAATGTATGCAAAAGCTAACATTTCAATAAATAAATCAAATATAATAAAAATAAAAATAAATGAAACCTTTACATTTACAGCTTAATAAAAATAAGCCTTTATGCCTAAAAACCACTAGATACTAGGTTTATAAACTTTTTATATAGAGCTATATAAGACTCTAGCGACTTCTTTTTTTTTATTCTATGACCAGATGGCACTAATTTGACTCTGAAAATTGGATTTTAAAATAATTTTCTCTATTCTAATATAAAATACTGCCATAATTTTAAAAAGTAATACCAAAATCTAAATACAAATAAATAAATATTATGGAACACAAATCTAATACATTAATTTTACTAAAAAAAAAAAAAAATAAAAATAAAAAATAATGGTGAACAATGATATGTATGTCTGTATGATATAAAGTGAAATGTTCTGCATTGTTGTGGTGTGACCAACGAAGACATGTTGTGTGTAAAATATAATCTATTAAAATATGGTTAAATGTATTTAACAAGGTTACTTAAGGTTGTAAAAATGTTATGTGGTGCAACCAATAGGTGATTAGTAAACTGCATTACAATTTATTAGATTTTTCACTTTTAAAATTATTATTTTTTTCTCTCTCTTTCTGTTTGCTAAGCATGTCTGGTTTAAATTAAACATTTCACGTGTCTGCTTTAAAAGAGTCATCTAAATCTAAATCACAAATGCATGAAAAAAAACAGAAGCAACTAGATCCTTTTGATGAAGTCCAATTTGTATTTCTTTAAATGCTGGTGGTCTATGTTGTACTGAATCAAAGGCTGGATGCGTTTAGCTCCAAGCGAAGGGACGTCAGGGAAAATTTAATTTCCCTTGTAATTTTCTTAGCAGAGAATAGTTTCAATGAGATGCTCAAACAGTAGGTAGCTGATGTTTTCCAATTGGCTCTTGAAAGCAAAGAAGAAGAAAAAACAACACTGCCTTGTATCCCTCCGCTCGGCATGTGGGTGTAGGGATGTAGTGCTTGAGACTCTTTGCTTAACACTACCTGACAACTTGGTTGACATCTCAAAGAGTTCCTTAATATATTCTTAAACCTTTTGGCATCTCTTTCCTGCCCCAAATCTCATGAATAAAGCATGGGGCCCAGTCAGCAAGTGAGCAGTAGGAGAGGCGGCCAGCCTCCATCCATCACTGTCTCCCTGCCTGGCTGGCAAGCCGGCCACATCGGCTCCCCCAATAACCACCCCCTCCTTTTCCCTGTCAGTAAACAGGTAGGAGAACTGCAAGAGCAGGTGGAGGAGAGAGGGAGGTTGGAGGCATTTAGCAAGCTATGAATCTTCAGAAGTCAGTCCTGCCTGACCTGGCAAGGCTTGCTGTTGGTATATGTAAAGCAGTTCTTTACTTAAAGAATCTGAAAGAGCTACTGTAACTGCATTTTGACAGCACAGCTAGTCAGGCTTTTGGAGAAGGGCAAGGATTAATTAATGCACGGACTCCGGTCCGCAATACAGTTCATCTAGCCAAAAAGCAACCAGTTAGAAAGGAAAAAGCTGTCTGACCAACAGCCAGTGACACCATAATAACATACCAGTCCAATTTAAGTTACAGCACAGTAATACCTCATGCAAGTTCCTTGGATGTCTTGTAGTCATATGGTCCAGCGATTCTGTGAGAAAATTTGAACAGACAACACTGAAGAAATTACATTTTGACAAAAGCTGTACTTGAATTAAAGTAAAAATTGGAATGATATCTGGGTTATGCAACAATCAGAACCGAACTGAGAATTGCCTGTGCCGTTCCAGTTAAGTACTGGGATTGAATAAAGCATGAGATATAACTGTGGATTGAAATAAAATGAAATTCAAAAGACATTCACAACGCATTTAACTATAAAAAGCAAAGTTGTCCAAATTTGAACTTTCAATGTTTTCTGGCTTTGTTGCACTGCCTTGGTTTTGCTGATTTTATTGACCCTGGAACAACATTTTAATCCAAGAATGTAGTTTTATCTCTACACCTAAATCTAACTTATTTGTTTGTTCAACCATCCATCCATCCATCCATCAGGTTTGGATTATTCAAGAAAATAAGCTCTGTAGTCTATAGACCCATTTAGGCACGTTATTTGCATAACAACCACCTTTTTTCAGAACAAAGGCAGTTGTTATTTATGTCTTTTATATCAGAGAATAAAATATGACATTATCCTGAGCTTGTTTTCAACACAGACTTTATTTAACCAAAAACCCATTCAAAAAAACTGATTGACTTTAGAACAACAAGTGCTAAAATACTGACTTCTTTTGAAGTTTTGGCCTACAAAATGTGTCATCCTTCAGCACTATTTAGCTATTTTTGTGAGACATTTGATGTTCATAGTTTAAGATAACCACATTAGCAAAATAAAGAAAGAACAACAAATAAAAATTGCACACTGGATGCTGCTTTATTCAGCATAGTGCAGGAACAAGTTCCCGAAGCGATGCTACAACCTAATTCCAATCATTCTGCAGTGCTGGTTAGCAGACATGGCACAGGCTTGAATGGCAGCAGCACATTACTTAGAGATCAGAGACCATTGCTCAGTGACTGAAGTAATACAGAGAGGTGTCATGTCACACTTTCACCTTCTCACCTTCATGTCACCCAACAACCCAGGCTGTTTAATGGTAACATTGGGGGGGCCAGAGCCTTTGGCTGACAGAGAAACCGCTGTTAGCCTCAAGCAATATCCATGTCAGGGCTAAGATGCACAACCTCTTGCTCGATTGAGACAGAAGGAGAGATGAGGGAAGAATGTCTCAGCAAGAGAGTGAGACTTCAGTACCGAAGATTCCATTAACCTGCTGCCAAAATATATGTGTGTGTGGGTGTGGAGCAGTAAAGAGCTGGATTTAGTGCTGCGGAGGTTGTGGAAATAATATGAAAACACCAATTAATTCTATCTATCTGTCTATCTGATAGATAGCTGAATATCCCCCTCAGTGCATACATAAATACATACAAATATATATATATATAGAGAGAGAGAGAGAAAAGAAGTAACACACAAACAATAATTATTATTATTTGTATTTATTTATTTTTTTATTTCCAAACTTATATAAAGCTATTAAATTCAATTTCTTAAAAATGCATTTATTATAACAAAGTGAAAGATACAGTGACTCAATGATGCCTATCTTGTTTCTTCTACAAACTCTGCAATTTCTGTAAATGATCAGTCATAAATCACATTGTGCTATATGGATCTATTAAATCTGTGTATGACTTGTATGCAGACTGAACTATGCTGATTATGTTATATTTTTCTATAGCCTATAAACCTAGTTAAGTATCATAGTTCAGTCTGCATACAAGTCATACATGTTTATTAGATCCATGTCGCATAAATGTGATTTGTAATGATCATTTGCAGAAATTGCAGAGTTTGTAGAAGAAAACAAGATGGGTATCATTGGTCACTGTATCTTCACTTTCTGACATGGCAATGCATTTTAAGAAATTGAATTTAATAGCTTTATATAAGTTTAAAATAAAAATAAATAAATACAACACAATAATTATTGTTGTTATTATTACTTTTCTCTCTCTCTCTCATATATATATATTTATTATGTATTTATGTATGCAATTGAGGGATATTTCAAATATCTATCGATAGACAGATAGATAGAATTAATTGGTGTTTTCTACATTATTCCACAACCTGCAGCACTAAATCCAGCCTTTACTGCTCCACACCTACACACATATATATTTTAGCAGGTTAATGGAATCTTCTGCACTGAAGTCTCACTCTGCTGACATTCTTCCCTCATCCTCCTCTGTCCTAACTGAGCAAGAGGTTGTGCATCTTAGCCCTGATATGGAGCATTGCCGGAGGCCACAGCGGTTCTCTGTCAGCCAAAGGCTCTGGCCCCAATGTTACAATAATGCCTAGTTGTTGGGGTGACATATGAAGGTGAGAAGGTGAAAGTGTGACATGACACTTCTCTGTATTACTTCAGTCACTGAGCAATGGTCTCTGATCTCTAAGTAATGTGCTGCTGCCATTCAAGCCTGTGCCATGTTCACAACTAGCACTGCAGAATGGATTGAATTAGGTTGTAGCATCGCCTGGGAACTTAGTTCCTGCACTATGCTGAATAAAGCAAAGAATCCAGTGTGCAATTTTTATTTGTTGTTCTTCTTTATTTTGCTAATGTGGTTATCTTAAATCTATGAATATCAAATGTCTCTGGGCAAAATAGCAATAGCTATGATGGACACATTTTAGGCCAAAATTTCAAAAGGTTTATTTTAGCAATTTGCTGTTCTGTAAAGCTAATCGGTTTTTTTGAATGGCTTGGTTAAATAAAGTCTGTGTTGAAAATGTTTCATGATAATGGCCATATTTTATTCTCTGATATAAAGACACATAAATAACAACTGCCTTTGTTCTGAAAAAGGTGGTTATACAAGTAATGCGGTCAAATGGGTCTCATAGACTACAGATTTATTTTGAATAATTCAAACCTGATGATGGATGGATGGATGGTTGAACAAACAAATAAGTTAGATTTAGGTGTAGAGATAAAACTACATCTTGGATTGAAATGTTGTTCCAGGGTCAATAAAATCAGCAAAACCAAGACGCGCAGTCAAAGCCAGAAAACATTGAGTCTAATCGGATAACTTTGCTTTTATAGTTAAATGCGACCAGAATGTCTTTGAATTTCATTTTATTTCAATCCATGCAGTTATATCTCATGCTTTATTCAATCCCAGTACTTAACTGGAAACGGTACAGGCAATTCCTAGTCTCGGTTCTGATTGTTGCATACAACCTAGATATCATTCCACTTTTACTTTAATTCAAGTACAGCTTTGACAAAAATGTAATTTTTCCAGTGTTGTCTGTCTAAATTTTTCTCACAGAATCGCTTGACCATATGATACAAGACATCCAAGGAATTTAATGAGGTGTGTATTACTGTGCTGTAAATTTAAATTGACTGGTATGTTATTATGGCGTCACTGGCTGCTGGTCTGGGACAGCTTTTTCCTTCTAACTGCTGCTTTTGGCCATGAACTGTGGCAAGTGGACTGAGTCCGGTGCGGCATTAATTAATCCTTGCCCCTTCCAAAAGCCTGACTAGCTGTGCCAAAATGCAGTTACAGTAGCTCTTTCAGACTTTTTAAGCAAAGAACTGCTTTATATACCAACAGCAAGCCTGCCAGGCCAGGCAGTGACTGACTTCAAAGATTCATAGTTTACAAATGCCTCCAACCTCCCCTCTCCTCCCACCCGTTTGCAGTTCTCCTACCTGCTTACTGGGACAGGAAAAGGAGGGGGTGGTTATTGGGGGGAGCCGATGGCTGCCTGCCAGCCGAGGCAGGGAGATAGGGGTGATGGATGGAGGCTGGCCGCTCCTACTGCCTACTTGCTGACTGGGCCTATGCTTTATCTATGAGATTTGGGGTATGGTAAGAGATGCCAAAAGGTCAAGAACATATTAAGGAATCCCCGAGATGTCAACTGCTGTGTGCAAGTACAGGCAGTCTCAAGCACTGGCATCCCTACACCCACGAGCGGAGGGATACAAGGCAGTGTTGTTTCTTCTTTGCTTTCAAGAGCCAACTGGAAACATCAGCTACCCACTGTTTGATATCCTTAATGAAACTATTCTGCTAAGAAAATTACAAGGGAAATTAAATTTTCCCTGACGCCCCTTTCCCTTGGCTGGAGCTAAAAACACATCCAGCCTTTGATTCAGTACAACATAGACTACCAGCATTTAAAGAAATATAATTGACTTCATCAAAAGGATCTAGTTGTTTCAGTTTTTTTCTATGTACTCAGGATTTAGATTTAGATGACTTTTAAAGCAGACACGTGAAACAGTTTTAATTTAAACCAGACATGCTTAGCAAACAGAAGAGAGGAGAAAAAATAATAATTTTAAAAAGTGAAAAATCTAATAAATCTGTAACAGAAGCCATTAATCACCATTGCTGTACCTACATAACATTTTACTAACTCATGTAACCTTATAAACATTTAACCATTTTAATAGATTATATTTCATACACAAATATGTCTTCGTTGGTCATACTATTAAATAAATGTGCAGAACATTTCACTTTATATCATACAGACATACATATCATTGTTCACCATTATTTTTATTTTTATTTTATTTTTTTTTAGTAAAATTAATGTATTAGATCGTGTTCCATAATATTTATTTATTTGCATTTAGATTTTGGCATTACTTTTAAAAATTATAAGTATTTACATTAGAATAGAGGAAATTATTTTAAAATCCAATTTCAGAGTCAACTAGTGCCATCTAATACAGAGAATAAAAAAAAGAAGTCGCTAGAGTCTTATAAATTTCTATATAAAAAGTTTATAAACCTAGTATCTAGTGGTTTAGGCATAAAGGCTTATTTTTATTAAGCTGTAAATGTAAAGGTTTCATTTATTTTTATTTTTATTATATTTGATTTATTTATTGAAATGTTAGTTTTGCATACATTTGTACTACAGTAAAACTTAAACACAGAAAATCATTTTGTTACATATAACATCAAGATTCAAACAAAAATGTAGCAAACAAAAACGATCTGATTTAAACCTCTTATTTCAATCTGGCTGATTTTTGCCATATTATTACAGTACACTTGTGTGTGTATAATAGTGGCGTGGCGTATGTGTGCATTTGTCTGTTTCATTTGTTTTAGTGTAGCAACCCATTTCTTACAGTGTTTGCATTTCGCCCGCATTTTTGACCCAATTATCGATTTAATTTCATGCATTTGCTGAAACATGCATTGTGTTACAGACACACACGTGTTCATGTGGCTGACTATTTCATCACTTTTGAATTAAATCCATTTTCCAACCTAAAATGACCAAACCAGTGTCGGTTGAGCAACATTCAAACTAATAACCTCTTGAACTTAGAACTCAACGCATAAAACCACCAGCAGAGTAGTGGGCTGAAACCCCCGAGGACTGACATCCTAGAATTGACCCTTATCTTGAAAACACTTTGGAAAATGTCTAGACTTTCTATTCAAGTAGATGGGAGCAGTATTACCTACACAGAAAATAGCTGCCCAGGGGCATTACCAAGATGGCCACCAATGCGAGCGGACCTGCCTTAAAGCAACAGCAAGGGACATAAACGCAGCTGCCTGCTGCTTTCCCACTTCCTACTGTTTACAAAGGCAGGCAGTTATGAACTTCCAAAATACCAACAGCTTCTAAAGTGTCATCTTTAGACCATGAATCACTTTGAAAGAGAACAGACAGGAAAATATGGTGCCTGCAGGTAAAGCGCTAGCCTTCTGGCGCTAACAGTTTTCCTGAAGCCAGGATTTTTTCTTTCTGCTGAGTTGACTTCCACTATTTCAGCGTGGTTGTCAGCTTGAAAAAGCCCCCCACAACCCAGCCTCTTCTATTCACACAGCACAGTACATATGCTTTCAAAAAAACATAGGAAAGATGTGGTAATGCCAGAGCGTGTAATAGGATATGCAACATGTTGGAAGAACACCACAGGAAAGGAAACGGAGATGAAAAAGTTGCTTTTATATCTTGCTCTGGGTGACATTGGGCTTTCTAGTATCTTTTTGTGAGCATGTCTCAAGCTGGCTGTGAAAACTCAGCTAGCGCTCTCTTTGAGTTTGGGCTTGAAGTTTTGTGGGCTGCACGAGAAGTCATGTGTGGAATATCTCTATTCGGTAATGATCAAGTCTCCGCGAAATACATTCATTGTAAATGCAGGGAGTGAGGCGTCATAATCCAAAACACAAAACAACTTGAATCAAAAGCATTAATCTTTAGAAGTGCGATGTGGCTCTGTATCAGCATGGCTGTGAGTTCAGCCACAGGCAACAACATCGGCGCATTTTACGTTTCCTAACCACGTCATGTATGGATGCTTGGTCAGGTTCCTTCTAGGCATCACTTCTTTCGCACCATGCAGGATAGTCGGATGTAAACTTTCAACACGAACTGTGAACATCTGAATTAGATGGCATGAGACTTCAGCGATGAAACTTACATTGCCTCAGAGAAGTTGCCCTTTGTCTGCTGTATGTAAGGTCGCATTTTATGACGGAGGAATAGGTTTCAATAAATATGCCACAACTAGTCAGCCAGTGACCCGCAGATCATATTGATGTGTGAATTAGGAACTAACTGGTGTATGATTCGGAAACTAATTGGTAACTGATTCCGGCTATAGAAATATATAACCTTCTGCACGCTGAAAATGACACTAAATAATGGAACATAGGTCATCGACCAAGCATCCATAGTTGATGAGTTGGGGTCAGAATAAGACTGGACAGCATGACTGACCACTAAGAAAACAACTTTCATAGGCAAAAGGAGTAATTGTGACTAATTCTATTGTTATTAGCAGAGCAAGGTAATTCTTTAAAAAGCCCAATTAAGGCAATACAGAAATAAAAAAAACATAGTTAAAACACAATATATATATATATATATATATATATATATATATATATATATATATATATATATATATATATATATATATGTATATATATATATATATATATATATATATATTTTTTTTTTTATTTTTTTTTTTATCAGAAGTATGATTAATTTCTCTCACAATAATATACTTTTAGCTGAATCAAAGTATTAAAGTCAAATAATTAAATAAAAATTAATATTTGCCTGGAGTATGAAAAATCAGCTGAAATATTTGAACAAAAAAGGTGAAAGAGAGAAAGAGAGAGTCACTCATTGTCTGCTTCCTGTCAGAACAGGACCAGACAGGTGCCAAGTTTCACACAGTGGGATTCAGGTAACTCTGAAATAAGACAGCTGCTGCTCTAGCTGCTGAATAAAGTTGTCATTGTTTTGGGTGAACAGTTCAGCCACAGAGGAAAATTCTGTTATCCTCATGTTGCATCCAAACCTGTGTGTTTTTCTCTCTCTCTCTCTCTCTCTCTCTCCTCCCGGGAACACAAAAGGGGATTTGTGCAGAATGTTTGCACTGTTAGTTTTTGTGCTAAAGCAGACAATGACCCAAAGCTGTAACAAAAGCACATAAAACATACAGCCCATATAACTGGTGCACTACATTCCAAGTCTCTAGAAGCCATGTGATAGTTCAGCACTTGAGCAACAGAGTGTAACAGTTTCTGAAAAAAGTAGAAAATCTCATTTGTATTTTTGGGTATTCAAGCCTAGTGCATTCAGACAAACACAATTTTAATAAATAGTCCTAATACTACATTGTTACTAAAAAGCTGGTTCCACATGACCAGGACCACAATAAAATATTCCAACATAATATTTTTAAATATCTATGACACAATGCTCTGAAAGGATTCTGATTGATCAATGCATTCTACAAATATGTTGTATATTTACCACAAAATTAGTGGTTAAAGAAGTTTATTTCTTGAGTATTATTTTCATGCTCAAACCACACTGTAGCCTCTTTCTTTTGAAAATAAACATATTTAACATATTTTAACATAATTAACATATATTTAATAAAAACAAGCATGTACAGTCAAATAAGTCATTACAAATAAATAAAAATGAATTATCTTTAATTAATTGCTATATGATAAATGGATAAAATAAACAACATTTGTTTCACAATAATTCATGACTACAGAAATTATACTTGACTGCATATTTTACAACCCAAATTCTGGAAAGTTTATTCTAAAGAAATTCTAAAATAATTTCAAATCACATTTATTCACAATAATACACAAACAACATAACAAATGTTTAAACTGATCAATTGTGCAATTTTATGCACAAAATAGACTTTGATTTCAAATTTGATATGTTGCTACAGGTCTCAAAATAGTTGGGATGGGGGCATTTTTACCATGTTGTATAATCTCCTGATCTTTTCAAAACAGTTTAAGGCGTCTGGTAATGAAGGTTATCGGTTTCTGGAAAGATCTGGACTGTAGGCAGGCCAATTCAACACCAGTCTCTTCTACTATGAAGCCACGGTGTTGTAATAGCTGTAGTATGTGGTTTTTGCATTGTCCTGCTGAAAAACACAAGGCATTCCCTGAAATAGATGTCATCAGAGAGGAGCATATGTTGCTCTAAAACCTTTATATACCTTTCAGCATTCCCAGTGCCTTTCAAAACATTACAAGCTACCAATATCATATGCACTTACACACCCCCCATACCATCAGAGATGCTGGCTTTAGAACTGAACACTGTTCACTCCGCTGGAAAGTACCCTCCTCTTTAGCCTGGAGGACACAGGCTGTGATTTCTAAGAATATCAGATATGTCAAATTTGGACTTGTCTAACCATAGACCACTTTTCCATTTAAAACGGTTCAATGAGCCTTGGTCCACAGGACACAATGTCATACTAGAGCATGTTCACATATGGCTTCCTTTTATATTACAAAGCTTAGTTGGCATTTGCAGAAGGTATGGCAGATTGTGTTTACCGACAGTAGTTTCTGAAAAGCCTTTTGTAATTTAATGTTAAGAAATGTTGTTTTTAAAGTATTCCACAATCTTTCACATATTGAGAGCCTCTGCCCATCTTTACTTCTGAGAGACTATACCCCACTAAGACATCAGATGTTCTCCCAGATGAATCTTTTAAAAATGTCATGCTTTTTCAGCCCGTTTTGCCCCTGAAATAAGTTCATAAATGTGTACAATTTATTCATTTAAATGTGTTCTCAATGTTGTATTGTGAATAAAATATTTGCTTTGAAAGTCTTTTAGCTTTCATTTTATTCAAACAAAGCGATGGAATGCCAAAAGGGTCATCGGTGGTTTGGAGTGTCGTTCTCTGTTCTAGTTGATCCAGTTCCCTTCGTCACGGCCAGGGAGTGCTGTTCCCTGCTAAAGTGAATCCAGGTCCTTCCATGCTTGGCCAGGACTAGTCCCCAGTCATGGTTAGAGAAGAGCCATTCTTAGTGACCGCTCTTCCAGTGCATCCTCCAGTGACCATGCTTCCAGTGCCCACGCCCCATGGCGTTCCCAAGTCTCTGTGCTGGCAGAGTACCCCAAGTCTCTGTGACTGCTCCAGAATGTCCTTGTGGCCTATACCTGTCCAAGGAGGGATAATGGATGAGGCAATTCCTCTGACTTCAGGGCTCCTTTCTCACCCCTGAGACTCACCCCTGAGACTCCTTGCCTCATGAGCCCACTCCTACAGAGCTTCAGTTAGAGCCCCGCTCCTCCAGTGCTGCTGCCCAGAGACCACTGCTCCTGAGCGCCTACCTGCTGAATGCCCACAGAGCCCTGGCTCCCTTAGTCCTAGAACATCCCCAGAAAAATTGGGTGGGGCTATATAGTTATAGCCAGGTCAGAGCAGGTGGGCTATGGGCAGGGATTATGGTTATCAGCTCCCTGCTTCTTAATGGCTTCCTCGAGACTCCTGATGATCTGCCAGAGTGGCCTGATCTGCCCTGGAGGCCTTCCTGGATTTCTCCCTGTTCCTGTCACTGCACTGGCCTCCAGGGCACAGTTTATCTGGTTACTCCATGTCATGTGATTTTGTCCCCAGGAGTTTTGAGTTCTCCTTTCATTATGTTCTGTATTTAAAGTGTCTAATGTTCGCCGTTATGTACCGGTTGATTCTGTATTTCACAGTTGGAAGATTAAAAATGGTTTTGTACTCCTAGTGTATTGTCCTTTGCAGCACAAACCGTGATAACAATAAATAACGATTTAAATACATTCACAGGAAATAGTTTATGGGGAAACTATTGCAAGTTAAACACTCATAACACTTTACCACTACTGATCCCAGGAGGTGAATTCAGAGGGATTGGTATTCTTATTTTAGAGTTTAATTGGGCATTATTCAGGTTCTCGCACTTACAAGAGTATCACAGCAGTTCAGAAACAAGCAGCGCTTTACTGAACACAATACAAATGAGGAAAAACTGGAGCTGGAATTTATAGTGCATATCCTTTTGCTTCCTGCATATTACAAGCTTCTATTTGTGGCGTCTAACTGAAAGGATCTTTGAGTTTACAAGGCTCACACTCCAAGAGAGAGTGATTATAACACTATTGTTCAGAGGCCTCTGAGAAACACATCTGGGGCTCCCTACGTGAAAAACCTGCATCATTGGTTCGTCAGTTAATTGAATGACTAATAACAAGATTAGGCAGACTCTATTAACAAACACTGCACACATGTTGCTGCTAATTACAAATGTTAATATCATTCTCAAGCCACAGTGAGGTTGGCCTTGGCTTTCCTGGATGACAAATTGCCTTGCATTACTTTATGTCTCCCCGTGGTTTTTGAGTTCCTCTCATTTTTCTTTCACTTTACTACAAGGAGAAATGAAAATAAAAGTGTTGGTTAAGCTGTGTTTTTCTTGGTTTTACACACAAATACATGCAGCGGACAAATTAAGGTAATCAACTTGTGCTGTAAAATAAAATATCTATATATATAATTAGGAGAACAAAAATATTAATTTTCTTTGAATCATCATAAAACAGTTGCTACACCAATAATACTTTCAAAAAATGTTATCCCAACAAACAATATCATATTAAGTGCAGCGAGCTTCCAGAAAGCATTGCAGCACAAATTAATCATATGGCTAGTGTTATTTTTTAAGCTGTTGTTCCTGCTTTGTCATCTGTGTTTATGGATGTTAATAGCTCATCCTTTGGGAACACTTTTTTAGAAACCAATTCTCATTAATGAGTAGTTACTTATTAGCATGCATATACTGGCTGTTTATTAGTACTGATAAAGCACATATTAATGTTATATGGCTATATCATATGTAAGACATGATCCTGGATCAACATTATTGTCCAAAAATGTAAACTTATCCCAATCCCTACCCCTAAACCTAACCCTGCCCAAAATGTATTCCTAAAATCAGTGGGAAATGATAGCTGATTAACAAGGGTGTAGAAGTGCCTAACCCTGATTATCTAGTAATCTATTTTGATTTCTGATTATCGATAAATCTGTTTTTAGGCCTAAAATAGACATTTCCTGGAAAATTATCCTCAAATCTGATTGGTCGATTGGAATGTTGATTCAGGAACATCTTGTACTTGGTGAAATCACGCTCACCCTATATCAGCACAAATGTAATTCAACCATATATATACAGCATTCTGATGTAGCCATATCTCTAGCCCATGAGAGCATGATATTGCATTTAATCCGTTTGACGGCATGAGTTTGTAAATACATAAGAAAACAAATAATAGAGTGTCTTTAAAAACCTCTCTTAGTGCAGAACTACCTCTTTCAGCTATGGATTCGAATCTCAGTTTGTCTGTTTAACAGCTGAGCCCAAGCTTTCATTGCTAATTCAAAAGATTGCTTCATTAAAAGCTTATTTTATATTACTGTATTGAAAGCTCACTGTATTATGTGTAGTGAAATATTATGAGAGAGAGCTGGACTGAGCAAAACTATTTGTATAATAGATTTTATGGGACAAAAGATGTACTAAGTTGGAATAATTAATTTTGTAATTAATTTTGTGGAAGTAGTGTATATAGTGATATGACAATTAATATGCAAATGCATTTGCAGTATACTAAATATTATGAAATGAAAGCAGCTAAATAAAAGTAATATATATATATATATATATATATATATATATATATATATATATATATATATACAAAGTTGTGACATGACAAAACACACAATATTTTCTATTTAAAATGGATATACACAAAGTAAATAATAACATAATAATAATAATAATTATTATTATTATTAATAATAAGAATAATAATAATAATGCATACAAATAATATCTAAGAGGAACACACTTTTCTTATTATTATTATTATTTTTTATTCTTTTATTTTTTTTTACTAATGAATTTTCCCTTTTTCTGAAAACAAATAAAATAGAAAATCATATGTTGCCATGGCTACACCATGTTATATCAACCATATTTAAATGCATCGCTGTTGATGTTGTTTAGCAAATGTAAATGAATAACCAAACAACGAGGACCATTAAGACTTAAGGCCAGAAAACTGAAACATCTCGTATTGTCATTTTTACAATGTTCAGGTGAGGCCAGAGATGAAGATCTAACTTGTTTTTTTCTGGCTCCAACATGTTAAAAGAGAAGGGGGTGTATGCGTGTGGAGGGTGGAAGGTTGGGGATGTAGAGAGACTGAACAACAAACACCTCTGGCAAGTGAAGCAGAGAGTTAGTGTGGCGTGCATGCAATCCATCTGGGGAATGGTGGAGCTTTAAAAGACGGCGTTCAGTGGCTGAGAGCGTTCCTGGGCTTCAGGCTGCCTCCATCCTGTTTATGATTTCACAAGCATGGAACTCATTACACATCCTCTATGCGCTCTGATCCATGCTCAGTGCTCCAAAACTCTGCTAGAATCCCGAAAGAAGGCAATTTGTTTTCCACACAGGGATGGGAGGGTGTTGCTTCCTCTTTCTGTTTACACTCGCTGAACACGCCGAAAAGTACCTGACATCATCGCAATCACAGCCGCAAAGTTTGATCAGTGTCAAATGCCTGGTGATGACTGTCGAAGCGCATTGCAAAGTCAGATTAGTGAAATAAATAAAACACTGATCAGCGGGAAAACAGATGAGCGCCTCTAAATGCATTTTTATTTAGCATTAAAAACGTCCTCCCACCTGCACGCAAGCTGTGATTTTTTTTTCAGCAATCGAGCTCTGAAAACATTAATTGCATAGGGATGTAAAGCATGCTTTGGTGATGTCTGCTCACTGAAACGTCTTTACATTTTTATCACACAAGATGAAGCACTGGCCGCGTTAGAAGCTAATAGAGAGTCTCTTTTATGCAGTTTTTTTGCATACTTGTTGTCTGTTTAACTGTATGATGTAAGCTCAACCATCACACAAAAATACATTCTGTCATCATTTACTCATTCACTACCTGCTTGTGACCTTTTATTGCAGTGTTCTCAAATTTTGGGGTCAGGGACCTGTTATAGAAGACAATATTTAATAAGGACATCCTACGATTATGATAGCAAGTAAGCATATTCTGCTACAAATTAAAGCACTCAGAAAGACTACTTGTAATGTAGTCATTATTAACATCTATCTATCTATCTATTTATCTATCTATCATCTATTTTTCAAGAAGATCATAATGATTGCAAGTTTACTCCTTACCAGTAGATGGAGCACACAAGTTTCTGTATGAAAGAAGAAATTAAAATGTGTTAATTCTATCCAGCAGTGAGATGGGTTGAGACACTTGGCAGTGTTAGAAAAAGAGAAAGAGACTGTGCTTTTTTCCCCTCTCTGCCACTTTCTCTCTTCGTTGACCTGTGAAAAGAAACTCATCGCATAACCCATAAAATCAAATGCAGCCAGGCCTGTATCAGCAGTCCACATAACTGTATTACTTACACCCAGGAAAAAATGATGCGATATGTTCCTCAGCACAAGCAATGCTCTATGATTCCAACTGCTGACAACGCACACCGATGGAGGCTTTCAGGTCCCTGATCAGTAACTCTAGCATCGCCACAAATACTGGATTTCAAAACACACCAACTTGCACTTCAGCAAAGCGGGATAGGCTGAGAAAAGATAGAAAATAATTACGCTCATAATGGCACTCTTGCATTTAAAAAAATGGCATTGACATTTTTTAAGGACTTTAATCATTTACAAAACACAGATGTTAAACGCCACCTGCTCCAGCCTGAAGAGCTTCAAATACTTAATAAATTCACTCACACACACAGTCACATCACAGCTGCAATGCTATTGTACACTTGTGTTTACAATTCTACATCTAAATAACTTCTTAAGTGCTGACTTGGCTTGAGATGGTGTTATGTGGATGTGTGTTTATCAAATAGAAAATGGCACTGTGCAATTTTCATGTTTCAATTACTTAACTGAATATTACTTTAATTGCTCTTAAATTTAAAGGCCTACTCATGAAAAAAAACAGGACATGGTGTGAAAAAATATGTACCGTAAATACCATAATATAGGTTTTACCATAAGAATACTTTTTTTTTTTTTTTTTTTTGTTGGTATCACTATAGTAAAATGACCAATTTTTACTATTAAGTAGTTGCCTATCTGTGCATGCCTATTATTAGCATATTGTCTGTTGTTAAGTTATATTCTGCATCTCTAATCCAATCTAGTTGAGAGTAAATGATGGTCTTTTAGATTATATTCTGTTGTTTATGCAGCACACAGAATGGTGATATCTGATTTTGTGGTATATTGTAATGCAGGGCAGACAGCTTCATAATAACCGGTATCATATGGATCTTGGTCTGTCTAGTCTAGTTTGATCTGATACAAATTAGAACCTCTTGTCATGCCGAGGGGAATAAAATTAGATCCTCTGAAGGCGAGGGGGTTTACATATGGTCTATGACAGCATCTTTTGATAGAATATACTGCAAGACAATACTCTCTCAGCTCTAAGGTCAAGCACACATATTATGGAAGCAATCTTTTCTAGTGCAGTTGATGGTAATGCGTCAAACTAAATGTTTCATCATGATTGCATTTTATATGATGTAAAAGCAATTGGAACTATTATTACACCAGTTCTTTTCAAAAGCTCTGCAACAATTTAAAGCGTGCGGCAGCTGTAGTGTTTTGAGTTCACTAAAGGTACTACAAAATTCTTTCATAATACAGAAATTAAGTCAAATTTTTGACATTGTTCATTGAAAAGAAAGAAAATGAAAAGAAAGAAAATTATATAGGGAAGGAAGGACACTGAAAGAGGCATGTATACAGTAACGATGAAAAGACATGCATTGAAGGAAGGATAGAAGAAACTGCATTAAAAAGGAAAGACATTGATAGGATAGAAGACAGAAAGGATGGCTAGAAGGAAGGATGTAGGAATGAAAGAAAGAACATTGGAATTTAGGAAAGGACATTGAAATTAGGGACTGAAGAAATGATATTATATAGAAAAGATATAAGGACATTGATGGATGGAAGAAAGAATGGAAGAAAGGACACTGTAATAAAGGAAACAAGAAAGGACACTGAATGAAAGGTTGGGAAAAGGCATTGAGGGCAATATAAGGAATGATGCTGGAAGAAAGGACATTGAAAGAAAGAAGGGAATGACAATGAAAAGTAAAGAAAGGTGTAAGGAAAATACTGAAATAAAGAAACAATTTTAAGTGCATGGAAAGACATTTTAAAGGAAAAGCAGAAGGACATCATGAAGGATGGACACTGAACATACTAGGAGAGGGAAATATATATAAAACACTCACATAGTGCACTCTAGTTGTTTTTGTGAACTTAAAATTGGTCTTCCAACTTTTCTTTCCACTGCAGTTCCGGCCGATGGCTTTCGACAGCTCTTCCTGTCTTGTCGCTTGTCAGGGACAAAAGGCAAAGTGGTGGTGATCATGACTCCCTGTTTTAATTATCCCTCCCTTGAGCACTTCCTTACATGGAATCACTGGGAGAGTAAACAGCTAGCTGTCAACATAGAGTAAAATATTAGCACGACTTGCCTCAAGCTATTGTTTCATTCTCACCACGCCAGTAACCATGATAAATGCAACCATTAGGACGTTAATAGAACGTTCGGAACGCTTTCAATCTCCATAAGATAATTGACCTGGTCTGCATTGCAAAGGTCAGATGGAATCAATGCATGAATGCATTATTAATCAGAGTCCTCAGTTTGTTTAAAAAGGATCAAATGACCTTTATGCAACATCGAATTGATCATCACAGTATGAGCTGCCCTGTAAGAATAAATAGACCTCAAACTACAGTATGAACCCTGCGGGATAAATGATCACTGGCCTCTGACCTCTAAACGTTTAACCACCGAACAACCAGAGCGGAAGTTTAGCAGATGTCCACTATAAAGAAAGGTTTCAATTTTGCTCCTGGAGCAGGGGCGTCCAGACTTGTTCTTCGAGGGCTACTGTCATGCCAGAGTTTAGCTTCAACAATATTTAAAAGGGTCATGCAATGTGATTTCGGTTTTCCTTTCTATACAATCTCTTGGTGCATAAAGAAGATCTGTAAAGAATTGTTCACCACTGTTCTGAAGGGTTGAGGACAGGGATGTCAAATCCTACTCCTAGGAGACCACTTTCTAGCATAGTTCAGCCTCAACCCTTACTTAAACACAACTGCCAACACAGCCAAATCAAGGTTAGTCAGGGCGTCCTACATAGGAAGGCTAACTGGACCTTTTCTTATAGGCTTAAGAAGAATCCTGGAAAGCAACTCAACCTGGGAGACCATGATGGTGCTGTACTAGGCTCAATAATTGCTTAAAGTGGCCTTGCTGTTTCTGAGAAATACAGTATTCCTGCTTGAAGGAATCCATTTGTATTAGCTAGCAAATTATGCAAGTTCCACTGTCACTACACCCACTGGTAGTCATCTACACTAATCTTTGTAAAACAAAAACTCGGCTCAGCCAACATTTGTTGTTGTTCATTGCATCTCAAAGTGCCAATTCTTACTAAAAATGAATGAGTAAAGGTCACTCTGTTTCTGCAAAACTGAGTATGACTGCAACAACATTAAAATGCAGTTGCTGCAGTGGCTGTTCTGGGAACTTGTGGGTGTGAATAGCTGCCTCGACTTGTGAAACAGATTAAAGCTCAACAGTGCCCTTTCTTTTGTCCTTGACCTTTTCCTGCTGGAGGATCATTCTGACTTCACTTTACACCTCTAGTGAAAGCAAATCTGGATTTAGGCATGGGATCTATAAGGTGGGTCAAATCCATAAGTTGCTTTCTCCTGGATAATTTTAAAGTGCAAATCTTTTGTTTACATTTTGAATCAGAAAAGAGGTTTGCATCACATCCCATTGCTTTGATCAGCCACTGCAGCAATATCCCATTAGGATATGATCCTTTGAACACCTAAGTTTCATATTTGGTAAACATACAAGATTTGGCAAAAACCCTATCCCAGATTCAGTGGGTCTGAATGCATTATGCTCTTCACATACATTCAAGGGGAAAGTCAGAAGTAGTTTTTCCTGTAAGGTGTGTGTAAGCTATATCTGAAAATCCCCTTTCAATCTTTCATTTCAAACCAAATCAGCCGAGGAAGCACAAACAACAGAATAACACAATAATGCAATGCATGGTGTTGTCTCAAACTAAAGGAGGAAATGGCTCAGAATCCCGGCCACCATCTGAAGATCAGCCCGCATCCCACATCACACAGGCGCAACGCAACAAATGCTCCCCACTAGCTTTCTATCTGAATGAAAATCAGTCCTCTCCTTTTATTGCAAAGGCGCCCTCAGGGACATGTGAATGTTAGTGTTTTCATTTGAGTGCTTTCCTCTGTACGTTTTTTTTTTTCTTCTCGCCTGTTGCAACCATCTCTCATACACGATGAGATTCTGATTCGGAATCACAGCAAGTGTGATGAATGCAAATTACAGGATGTGGGATCATAGCAAGAAATTCCACAGCATTCCTAGGACACTAATTAAATGAGTAGATTTTTGATAGTGATGTTGTGGTCTTCTTACAAAAAAACCTCAACCCCATAGGTCGTTTGTACAAGCACCTTATTAAGACCTATTTTTAAGTTTTAAATTTAAGTACCCTCTTGTGAACATGTAACAGAGTACAAACCATTCAAATGAAAATGTCCTGTTGCAATATAAGGCGCAGATATAGTATATGCTGTGATCTGTAATATTTAATGGAATTGAACAAACAACCAATACAGGCATATTGGTTGAAGGACAGGTTGCAGGTTCCTTTAATATAGGAACCATTTATTTGATTATTATCATGCCTATTATCAATCACTTTTATTTATATAGTGCTTTTAACAATAAAGATTGTTTCAAAGCACTGAACAGTAACAACTAGGAAAACAGAGTGATAGTAATGTATGATGACAAGATCAAACACGTAATCGCTAGAAATAAGTGTACCCATCTGGAGAACCAAAACCCCATCCGTGACAGAATGGAGAAAAAAAACCTTGGGAGAAACTAGGCTCAGTTGGGGGGCCAGTTCTCCTCTGGCCAGATGATCAGCACTTAATTTCCAGTTAAATTTTAAATGCAGCTATGTCAGATTTTGTAAAGGACTTATATATTGTGTGTGCGTGCACCTGGTATTTATCACGTTATGGGGACCAAATCTGATCTGGATATGAACTGAGAAACAGAATAAGAAAGAAACATACTAATATTACTGTAGATGCCATTCTTTTTATGATTTATTGTGTGTTATAGGGAGTGTTCCCAGTTCTGGCTGATGTAATTAATGTAGCCTAACAATCCTTTAATGAATTTGAAGAATAGAAGCGTATTAGCGTGTTATGTGTAAGACAGGTTAAAGAAATGTGATTTAAACTGACAGAGTGTGTCTGCTTCCTGAAAAGTGTTAGGGAGATTTTTCCACAGTTTGAGTGCTAAATAGGAAAAGGATCTGCTGTTGCAGTCGATTTTGATATTCTAGATATTATCAAATGACCATAGTTTTGAGAACGCAGCCGACATGGAGAACTATAATATGATAAGAGCTCACTCAAGTATTGAGGAGCTAAACCATTCAGGGATTCATAAGTAATTAACAAGATTTTAAAATGTTTAATAGGGAGACAGTGCAGTGTTGGCACAATTATTATAAACATATTAACTGTTTATTAATACTTAAAGTACATATTCTGCCTGACCATACTCTACATTCTACCAATACATAAATGTAGCAACTACCTTACTAAATATTAATAAATAGCAAATTAGGAGTGCATAGAGGCAAATGTTGCAGTTAAGGGTTTGTTAATAGTGAGAACTGGACCTAAGTGTGACTGACATTATTTGTGCACACAGTGCACACAGACTGAAGAAGTCTTTGGTTCTTTTAACAGAAACCTCAACAAATCAGAATTCTTTATAAGACCAATAAAATACTTGGCAGGGGTTCCTTTTGCTTTAATTACTACTTGAAGTTGGCGTGGCATGAAGGTGATGAGTTTGTGGCACTGCTGAGGTGGTATGGGGTTCTTTGACAGTGGCCTTCAGCCTTCAGCCAAAACTTGCTCTCATCTGAAAAGAGGACTTTGGACCACTGGGCAACAATCTAGTCCTTCTTCTCCTTAGTCTTTGACATTGTCTGCAGTTCAGGAGTGGCGTAACAAGAGGAATACAACAAACTTTAGCCAATTTCCTGTGTGTGGTGGCTCTCAGCCTCAGTCCAATCCTTGTGAAGTTCACTCAAATTCTTGAATCGATTTTGCTTGACAATCCTCAGAAAACTGTGGTTCTCTCAGTTGGTTGTGCATCTTTTTCTTCCATAATTTTTCGTTCCACGCAACATTCTGTTAACATGCTTAGACAAAGCACTCTGTGAACAGCCAGCTTCTTTGGCAGTGAATGTTTGTGACTTACCCTCCTTGTGAAGTGTGTCAGTGATTGTCTTCTGGACAACTGTTAGATCAGTAGTCTTCCCATGATTGTGTAGCCTGGTAAATCAAACTGAGAGACCGTTTTGAAGCCTTTGCAGGTGTTTTGAGCTGATAAGCTAATTGGCATGTCACCATATTCTAATTTCTTAAGATAGTGAATTGGTGGGTTTTTGTTAAATGTGAGGCAAAATCATCACAATTAAAAGAACCAAAGACTTAAACTACTTCAGTCTGTGTGCACTGAATGTATTTAATACACAAGTTCCACAATTTGAGTTGAATTACTGAAATAATTTTCCACTACATTCTAATTTATTGACATGGTATTTATTTATTAAATAATTTCAAAGCAATATCATGACCGGTTAGTACATATTTTACGAGGTAGGTAATTCAAACAAATTCATATGACAATTTTTCTAGACCTTAGTGATGGATAGCTTTAGGGGCGGGGTTAGGTGTAGGTTATTTATAGTAATTCATACAAATTGAACTACTTGTAGAATACATACGATTAGCAAAAAAAAAAAAAAAAAAAACACATGATGTCATAAAATTTGTATGAACAAGTCTTAAAATACATATAGAAATTGCACTTGAGATGGGGCTGATTACATCATTTTTTTATGGAGAATACTAAGAAATTATGTTTTGTTTTGTTTTTCATTTGTAATGTGAAGCAAACACACTTTTTGCTTTTTGACCATTTTAAGTAAGGGATAATAATAATAATAATAATATACATATATGTAAAATGACAAAACCCATCTCATTAACTATGTGACAATACAATCGATCCACTGTATTAATGAGGTATCATGCTGAATACATTAATCTTAATATGACATGAACATACAATATGTCATGTACATCTTCTATGTTTTGTGACTCCCTACTCCTTCTACTGAGGGGCCAAATAAATTGTAATGTGAGAGACAATTTACTTTGCGATGCTTGTTCTATTTATCAATACATGACAAATGCAAAGCAAAGAAATTAGCCCCTCAAAGTCCTCTAACCTCCGTTAAACTACATGTAAATAAGTATTGAGCTATTTTTTTCAATACATAGACGAACTGCATTTTTATTATAACACAGTGGATAACTAAATGAATACCTAAAGAAAAATAAATCAATAGACGTATGCATTTTACATCAGTTGCCTATAGACTGTCTTGGCAGTCAATTTTAGTTCCATTATGATGGTGGTTTGGCATTAGAGAGACCAGTCTCGACACTACACAAGAAAATATTCCAGAACCATACACATTACTGATGGATAAATCTCTTTGATGTATGGCTGGAACTCTCCCCTGACCTGCTTTAGTTTTCACGTTTTGAAAGATTCTGAATTTATCCCTTCAGCGCACAATTGCTGGCCAGCAGAAGCCGACTAATGAAAAATGTGCTTAAGGTTCAGCGGCGACAGAGTCGGCTGCGCCAGGTGGGGCAGATATAAACCAGCTTGCGTGCGTGTCCGGCACCTATTTATGGAAAATAAATGAGTTTGACACTGTCCTCCAGCCAAATCCTACGTTCTTTCACAAAGTCCTCTTAAGGAGCCACATGGAGAGCCGCTCAAGTGGAACAAACCGAAATGCGCAGCCATCTGTGCAGAAACCAAGGCTCTCGAGTGATAAATGAATCAGTGGTATAAGCCAGGTCCAGACCATATTCTCAGTCTCTGCGTGCTTCGGATACATAGAAGCACGAAATTACCCGCCGTCTGCGTACACACTTCTCGAGAGTCTCCCGAGGCAAATCACAGATGATATTTCACTGTAAGTGTATTCCACAGCCTGAGCCCTCGCGGCATCACCATGCAGGAGATCTCCATGGCCTGCGGCGAAACTCCAGTCCATACTTCATGCAGAGAAGCATCTGACGTACTCCGCATCCCGGCAACTGCTGAAATGAATGAATGCATGTGGGGAATTACAGCGGTGGAGTCGCACTCTGCAGCGCTCGACCGGCGGAATCAATTTTCAGATTGCCTTGTCCACTTCATTGAGGCCCCAGGCTTCCTTGCGTTTTAGTCGAGTCACACTCTGATTGAGTAATCCTTCATATTTTCTCTCTCTCTCTTTCCTGGCCTCCTGCTTGAAAACAGGTAAAGCTTTTTTCACAAGTGACCTTTACTCATTTTCAAACTAAAACATGCGGTAGAAAGCCTGCGCATGCGAGAGGTTTGAACTCGCAGTAGCTACTGTTTATGCTGCGGAGGGTGTTTTTACTTCAGGTTTTCTAAACCTGCTCGTGGAGAGCTCAATTTTTTTTAACATAGTGCTTATTCCAGATGTGAGGGAACTGGAGCCATATGGCAGACACAGCAGATTTTAAAAAAGAAAAACTAATTTCGAGGTTAAAAAAAAGTAACTTATACTTCATTTATTGTTGTAATGCTTCCTGCTTTGTAGTTAAGCTCATCAAAGTTAAATGATGTTTATTCTGTGTCTCTGTAGATATTTTGCATGCAAGTTGTTAGAGTAAATGTTTTGGCTGTAAGGTGAGCTTTCCAATATGCCTTACATTAGCTCTTGGAAGAGAAAGAGTGGTGTCTTTGAATGTTCAAGTGTTAAAATTTTATCATTGCAAATTAAACAAAATTAGCACAACACAATGGAAACAAGCCACAGTGCAGCTCAACACAGCGGAATTAGTACAAAACAACAGAATAATCCAACGCGCTGTGTTGTGGCCATTTCGTTGTGTTGAAAAGTTAGTGTTGAATAGAACAGCTTTCAAATCTAGCTAACTCGGTCTATGGAGTCAATTATAAAAATGTCCCTTCTCGTGTTTGAAACTAAAGTAGACATTTTCTGATTGTGCTGTTTACCATTAAATATCAAATACTTGAAGCACATTTTGAACGCTCTGACTCAAGAACGTCTCATTTACTTTTGTAACCCTTCTTCCCCACCTGGGAACCCAATCACCTTAGAGCTTAAAATAAAAGGCCAATGAGAATAGGCGAATGGAAATTGCATGCCCCTGTACACTTGGGTATATAAGATGGCCACGTGCAACCATTCATTCAGGTTTATTCTGAGAAGCCAAGCCACAACTTGACAATTCAGTTCAAGACTGTAGCAAAATAGGGATGTAATGTCTCAGTTCTCTCCTTCAGGGAACAAGGATTACTCTAGTAACCGAGACGTTCCCTTTCAGTCAGGGGTCCTGATGGAAAATGCCATAACCTGAAATACATTACGTAATTGAGGGACAAATGCTGACAGGCTAGCGTGCCAAAATAAAAGAAGCTCAATATGTAACCACCCTAATGCCCTGTAGGATCCAGTAGCGGGCCCACAAGGGATGTTGAATCAACCGTTGGGAGAGAAGCACAAGACTTAATAATCCTGTGGAATGGAAGCAAGTATAGCAAGGGGAACTCGGTTAGGCAAAAACCGTGGAATATAGAGACATAGATGCCAGGTCCGACGAGGGTGAAACCACCCACTGGGCACAGCTCAAATTACTCCAACTAGTCTAAACTGCAAGGCATGGAGGAGCCAGAGTTCACAACAGAAACAACTGAAACAACATGACTTTTGTTGCTCATAGAGTAAAATCGGTTGCCGTACACAGTTCCTGCATCAACCTCGGGTCAGAACTACCCTCATACAGCCTTTTGAGCACCTTGGTTTGGTGGACGATCCTGGCTGGGTAGCAGGCGAGGTTAGCCTCATAATAAACGAGAGCTGCGACCTTAGCAAAGTTATGGACATGCTCTCACAATATAGGCACGAACCATCAATGAACGCCGTCTCAGTATGTTTACGGCCCAGGCACGTGAGACAGCGATCCTCATCGGAGGTAAGGAAACTACCGCACCCAAAAGTGCACGGTTGGAAAGACATCTCGACAGACACTCTCAGCGACCGTGCGGTTGTAGGAAATTGCTCTTTTAACCGGCTCGCTCAGGGGAAGGATCGCGGCATACAATGTGCAAGCCCAGGGCAATCACAGCTGAACTGCAGATGAAACACGGCCGAAAATCTCCTGCATTTCAACGTTTTTCTTCTTCTTTTCTTCTTTGCAGCTCTAGAAGCCATTGGCCCCGAAACAGAAATCTCAATGAGTTGCAAGCTGCCATCTTATATACTTGTATATACGGGGGAGTGGATTAGCATACAAATTCCACTCGCCAGTTCTCATTGGCCTGTTTTGCTAAACTCACAGATGATTGGGTTACTAGACGGGACCCCATGACGTCAGGCAATGACGGAACGTCATAGTGACTGACTGAAAAGGAACTCCAAGATATAGACATAGTCAGTTTTCATTATACGTTTGCTAATTTTAATGGCTTTTGACATTTTTATTACTATATATATTACTCATCTTTAATTTTTATTTCTGCTTCAGTCTTAGTAACTTCATGACTTCAGCATAAACTGTAGTTAATTATTTCAAACGATTATTTAATATATATATATATATATATATATATATATATATATATATATATATATATATATATATATATATAGTTATTCCCTACACATCTAATATTTACATACATCTAGTTGTTCCCTCCTAGATTTTCATTTAAGATTTATTTTAATTCATGTAAGCATACAATTGGTCATCCAACATTAGTACTTTCAATCAAAATAAATAAATAAAACTGCAACATTTGATTGTACATCATTTTGGCAGAGTAATAGTATCTCTGCATGTGTACAACTTTTTAATGAGGAAAAACACTGAGTGCAGTTTTTTTGTATTCCACCCACATGGCCTTGAATACACAAGCTGAAAAGTCATTTCAGAGGAGGAGAGCGTCCTTACTTGATTAATTTTGATTAATTTTTGTTTTGTACACCACTGTGCCTTGATGACAGCAACATACAGAAAGAGAAATAAAACATTGGCTTTGAATACAAAAATAGTTTCATATTTAATACCGTATTATTTGATGCTAAAAACATTTTGGGCAGTATGGGAAAATAATCTGGCTCAAGCTAAGGCTTCCCCAGTAGGAGAGCAGTGCACTTCCTCACGCAAAGCAAACAGGATTTAACTGTGTTGTGGAGCTCTTCCCCACCATATGCTGCTGAGGAGGCACATTTACAGTGTTTGTGAGACTTTGTGCATTACAGTACATTCATAAGTGATACTATTTTTTTTTTTCATCTCCTTTTTCCTCCCATTAGCGCCTGAGGTACTCAATGCAGAGATCAAAGTGACATTTGAATTGCCCCCGCAGGCAGCCATGGGCATGGAGATGTCACACAACTGAGAGAGAAAGACAGCGAGATCGAGACAGTGACACAGATACAGACTAAAACGAATGATGGAGACAAGCCAGGAAAGAAAAGGAAGGGGGAAGTAAGGGTGTGATGTGAACATGCAAAGGCATCAATCATCGGTCACTTATGGCATAGTAAAGTGCAAAAATGTTTTAATAAGGTTTCGCTTCATTTTACTTAAACAGCCAGTAGGGTACTGTATTTTCCCATTTTTTCCATTTGCATTTTTAATTAAATCTACATATTCAGACCAAATGTCCTATTTAATAAATTGGTCACTGAAAAGTCTACGTTGCACATTAATCTGAGTATTCATAATTCAGCTATGAATTATTAATTGTTCTTAATTTATTTTCTATGTGCTAACTCACACTCCAGACAGGTGGGATAATTTATTATAAGACTTATATCGAACTATAACTGCTCTCTAAAGAAATCCCCCTCCTCCCCACAAATAAATACGTTACATAAATGGAAATAATGTCATCATGTACCTTATTGTCATTTTTAAAGCCATATGAGTCTTCTCTATTCTTATTATTTGTATTTATTTCATTTTATTGTATTTTTCCTCAATCGTTTCCCTTCGTTTTGTTATGAGAAACTACCTTGCTATTTAGTAAAAAAAAAAGTAAATAAATTAATAAATAAATGAACATGATGGCCAGTAATGCTTTAACACACATTGAATTCTTCGATAACAGTAATAAAATTTAATTTTATTTAATTTTATTTTTTTTTTGTTTACATTAGCTAGCAACATTAGCTAACGTGAAAAAACATTTCTAAAGCATAGTAACTGTATTTAATGTTAATTCCAACATTACCTGATACAATTCTAAAAATCAAAGTTGTTTAACGCATTAGCTAACTATTGGGAATTTATAATAAATATCTGTCTCTAACAACTGAAGCAGATGTCATCAGTCTGCAGGTGGCTCCTGAAACTTATTTTCAACCACCATTATCAATTCATTTCATAATCTTGAGTGAAAAGAGGCAAATCACTCTGCTAGCGTTCATGCGCTTCTACTCCAATCACGTGTGTGCTGAAGGAGAAGAAAAAGCGAAAATAGGAAATGACATGCTAATTATTTTTTCAGTTGCTACAGGGAATAAATGCCAGTTGACGGCACATGTTTGTCTTCATCACAAGCGCTCTTTTCCCCAGTTCTCTCTGTCGCGCTTCAGTCTGAACCTGGTCTGCTTCAAAACGAACAGTTTTTCCTGCGTGTTTCAGCAATGCTAACCTCGCATATCACCCACGGCGCGAGGTTGACATGTTACTGACATCATCTCTCAAGGGCGTCTCCACTCTGGTAGGTTTATACGCTCTGGGCTTCTTTGAGACACCTTGTATAATCATTTCATTTCATTAGCCACAAGCTAAAACCATGCTAAACCCTCTCTGGGCTCACCCCACCTCCGTTAGCATAATGTGCTTTTAATTGGATTCAGAAATATTCTCTTTAAAGCAGTCTAAGATTACGGATATCAACAAACCGAACCACCCTCCTCAAGAGCGCGTGCTTTAAGATCATCAAGACGCCTGCAAATTGCAACTTTTATTGTTTGGAATGCATGCAAAGAAAGACAGAAAGGGTAATAGTGTAATAGTTATCCAATGCATTCGCGTGCAAAACATAATGGGAGCGTGATGTTATATTATGCGCAATCATATGAAATGGCACTTCAATAACAACATTCTCTTTTAGCAGAGATGTGTTTATGTGGGAAAGTGCCATAAAGTGTCTGCTAAACTGTAATGAACGATACATTCAATCGCCGCGATTTTGTTAAGAAATGAAGAGGGGGGAAGAAAAAGGAGAGAAGAAGAGGTGGAAACTTGATCACATGATCCTGTTCATTTAAACTTAAAAATATATAAAATGGGCATCCGATGACCCTTTAAGTTAATAGATTCTTTAGCAAAGGCAGAGGTCGTAGGTTGTTTTTATGATGCCCAAATGTAAATATGCACATACTGTAGTTATTTTAATATATGAAATAAATATAAATTGATAAATGCAATCAAGTTTAGTTAATCCATGCAGTTGTATATGACTTTCTTCTTTCAGATGAGCAAGCTTGGTCATGACGGTGGATGCTGGCCCTTCTTTTCCAGCTTCATTTTCGGACAGCTGCATTAGTTTTTATACTGAAATACATTTTTTTTCCTACTTATCTTTTAATGCATTATTGGCGTTCAGTATCGCTCTACCCTCATTTATCCATTCTCTTCTGAGCTCACGCTACAAATGCAGCTTACGTCATACGTCGTGTCAGAGGAACTCAACTCTCACGCGAATGCACATACAGCATTATAATCCAGAAGACATGTGTTAACCCCCCGGAGGAGTTTGCATCTTTTTCCTGAACACAGAAGTGTATGGGTGAGGCTTCAGGTTAATGAAACGCAAATAACGAAGAGAATACCAACGTGCGGTAAACGGAAAAACAGTTTTCACTACAAATCAGTGTTTTCATAATTATGATAATACATTAAAATAACATGGTAAGACACGCTCATTTTATATATCAAGTGGCAAAGCTAACTGTTTCGTACAGCCAAAAATAGCTGGACGGAATTTACAAAAAGTGGCGCCCATTTTTACATCAGGAAAAGTGAATCGGTTAGTTTCATGACAGATGGATTTGATTTAAGGAACTTGAAAATAAGGGCCACTATCCATCATCATTACCAAGCCTGGAAGAGCCAGGATACATTTTTTTTAAAAACTCTGACTGTTCATAGGAAAGAAAAGAACGTCATATATACACCTGCATGGCTTGGGGTGAGGAAAATATGGGGTAATTTTCATTTTTAGTGAACTATTCCTTTAAAGCACACAAAAGAAAACCTAGAAATAGATTTCAGAATATAAACCGCTTAATCTGCCATTTTCAGCATGGTTTAACATGGACAATGGGTAATTCACTCATTGATTTGCTTAAAATCTACAGAAATAAAAAGTGCAGCCTTTACAAGTAATTTGCTTGCAATGTATCTGGTTGCCATGGCAGCTGCTTCTCTCATCATAGTAAAATCGATTTTAATATTACACGTTGTATGTCTACTACAGAAATGCTGAAATGTATGTAAAAGTTTAACTGACCAAACTGGCTTGACTGGCTTGGTTCTTTTAAAATGCATGCTTCGTTAAATCTTGAAGTAAAATGCTGTTTTTGTAGACGAAAATTGAATGGCATTTTTGTCAAATCCACTAAAATGACAAATATGCATATAAAATGATATTTTGTGAAAAGATAAACATGTTAACTTAAATAAATTTAAAACAACATTGAACAAAACCACGTGATATCTGGGAATATTAAAGGGTTAGTTCTGTAATTAATTACTCACCCTCGTGTCTTTCCAAACCCGTTAGACCTTCATTCATCTTCAGAACACAAGATTAAGATATTTTTGATGAAATCCAAGAACTTTCTGGCGCTGTACAGACAGCAACACAACTGGAATGTAGTTAGTAAGGATAGCATTAAAATAGTTTTTGTGGCATCAGTCATTCGCCTGCGATGTTACGAAGCTTTGCGAATACTTTTTATTGTGCGCAAAGAAAACAAAAAATGTTTTTCGATGCACGTTTAGAAGAGTTTTCTTTATTTTTACCATGAATATTGTCACTGTAAGACTTCCACTGCAGTAGAGGCAGAAAGCGTCCTCTAAAAGTGCAATTTAATGAATGAGACATTCAAAGTGTCCCATTTAATTTCTGGCCATGTAACAACTTAAAGGCAAATCAAAGAAAAACTAAGGATCGTTCTTCCCAGACGTTTTTTCCCATTGAGAAATGACAGTGTATCGCTGCCCTAAGACCTTCTCTATTCTCGCTCTGATGGTATGAAGCACTTTAACTAGCCTGCTAAGGCGACCACTTGTTCAGAAAGGGCGTTAATGGGTATGTGTTCCTCCACCCCGCCACCTCCAAGCCATTACATTCCCATCTGCAAAATGACGACGTTAATGATTAAAACAGGGGGCGCAGAGGAGGGAACATCACCCCCTGATCCTCTCCACTCCTCCCAAAGCACAAATAACGACACACACCATCCATTTACCTAAACCAGCGAGCGGCTCTGCAGAGAGTCCATTAGCGGCAAATGATGTTGGTAATATATTCCTGCACCACACACAAAATGAGCTTTATTATCTCAATGCAGCATTGCACAACTGAACATTAGGTGACGCTGATATATCACAGGTGACACCCATGCAAAATTTAACCCCCTTCCATTTCAAAAAGAGGGCATGTACTTGGCTTTTTATGAGTTTAACACTTACTGCACTGAAATGTAACACTAAACCTAAGCCTACTCTTCATTGGGGTGTCGACAAATCTTGCAAAATCGTACAAATTCGTGCAAATTATCCACCTCGTAAAACACATACGAATTGGTCATGAGATAGCATTGCTAACCCACCATCTGCTGCATGACATGTATTTTTCAGCAACGTCACAGCTAACGCACTGGAATTACCAGATATAGTGCTAACATTCTTAGTAAAAGCTTTGCTTTTTATGCTTATTTTAGAGCCTTTAATAAAATAATAATCACAGGAAATCACGGATCTGAAATCAAACCTGCACACGTTTAGCAGTTAGCACGCTAGATGCAACTCCAAAAAAGCCTTCTGCTCTGCGCTCAAGTCAAGCCCAGTCACTCTTTCACACTTTCAGCCCGGATGTTTGAGAAGATGGGAATGGGATTCAAAAGGGATAGATTTTGAAGAAAACCGCTGAAGGAAATGTTTGATGAATATCTCATTCTGTGTGGGACTGTGGGTAAAGGCCTGCAAAACCTTGTAAAAAGGATCAGAGAAAAGTCTCTTGAAGAGACGTTATAAGGCTGTTTCATCTTTGAGGACCTCAGCTGAAATGCTTCCTGCAACATACTTCCATCCTTTCGTTATACCTGGCATTGTATAGCAAATAAATCGAATGGTCTCTGAAAGGACCTGAGGATTTATTAACAAACTGCCATGAAAAAAAAAAGAAAATGCATCTCGAACAGCATCCATAAACCCAAGGTACAAACTATGATTCGCAATATGATAACATTCTGACATAATCAGCAGCAAGCTGACTCAATTAAAAAACATTATTAAATGACAAGCCTATGAAACGCTATAACTTGCAATCGAGGTCGGAATTTTCAATTTGAACCTCATGCCGCCTCGTTCAAGTTTGCTGGTACTTATGTACACTGTGAGGAATTTTGCCCCAACTGATGTTTGTAATGTTTTGGTAGCACTTATAAAGCCAGTATTAGCCGATCAGTTTGGTGCTGTTTGTTTAATTTGAGGGGGTTTTGAGCACCAGTTAAATACCAGCTTGACCAGGCAGAGAGACCACTTTAAACCAGTTACAGCCAGCATAACCGACAGTTTTAGTGGAGCAGTCTCTTTACATTGAAATATTGGCGAGAAACTTCATAGTTAATGCGTGCATTTACTGTTGCTGTTAAACTAGGTGAATTTTTAAATCTGTTCTGGACGTTGTGATAGGTTCCTCCTCCGTTCAAACTGTTATACGCGTTTCTTAAGGAATCCCTTGTGGATAATGATATTGTTTAAAATTCATGGGCCTTTTTACAACTTGATTACTCTAAAAAGGCTATGGGCTGCACACATTACCCTGTCAGAATTGTATTTCCTTTTCCAGATGAGTTAAAGGGCCAGTCAAGACCGTTTTATTTCCACATTGATAAAATAATAAAACTCATAATAGTTTCCAGCGCCGGGACTGCGGGTAGGGTAACTAATGTCACAATCCAACAATAAATACTTATTTGTCACGAAGGTAACATCTCTGTTGATTTTCAACGATTATTCCAGGTACTCCATTAAGGTTACTTCCCGACTTGCATGTCAGCTTTCAATATTTGCATAAATAGACTGCATTAAAAGCAGTTTCTCACGCATCGAGACCTAAATCTGTGTTGAACTTCTGTTGTTTCGTTAGCCGTGGAGACATCCGTGAAAGCTCGGGACTCGCGCCGGCAGAGCGCTTCGGTGTTTTCCGTTTACCAATGTGTGCTCACAAGCACTAAATTGGTTCAAATTGAATTTACAGAATAGCAGACAGTATACTATTCATACACTGCAGCTTGACCTTTGCGTCAAATCGTATTTTGGCCTGTTTACAGAAAGAGGCTGATAATGCCTCAGCGACAAAGGGCTTGTGGTTGTATAGAAATGTACTAATACAACCAGCTAAACACTTTAAAGTAAGAGCTTGTTTACTTCTTTGAAGGGGTTATATGATTTCAAGCTTTTCTTTCTCTGGGAGGAGAGCAGCACGGCTGTGCACAAAGGCTGTTTCTATAGGCTTTTTTCGTCGCTTCTCCATGGAGGGCGCCATTGTGGCTAGTGACTTCCTGTAGAATGCTTCGAATTTCCGTTTGCTGCCACAGTAGCGAAGGAATTCCTTTAAAGTACTTGTTTTGCATACCAGAAAACCTGTCATGTCCAATACCGTATGCATGGATTTCAGTTTGATGCGTATGTCCCCACTAGATGCAACAAATGCCTCGTTTATGAGGGGTTTTATTGTTTTTGGATCATCGATCCGGGACACGGCATCGCATTATGGTATGAGGTGTAACATTTCCATCACACGCTTCTCAGCCAATCACAATTGTAACATCCAGCCAGCAGAGGGAGCCCTCTCCCGAGTACTGACCCGAGCCGCGCCCTCTGCTGCTACTTCCGGGTTAGGGCTATTTAACCGTAGAGCACCAGGTGCTCTCTGGCATTGCCAGCCTGTCTGCCTTACCAAGCGTTTACCATTGTTCTACTGACTACTATTGGTTATGACCTTTTGCTTGCTTCACCGACTCACGACTTCACGGATCATCCTTGTTTGTTACGGTAACCGATTACTACTGAACTTTGATATTGACCATTGCCTCCATTCGACTTTGCCCACGGATTTCCCTTTGTGTATGTTTGCCTTCCGGACTGATATTACTGTTGCCAACCCTTGCTTGTTTTTGACCATCCTCATCTGTGTGTGTGTTTCCAATAAACATCCGCACATGGAATCGCAATCGGCTTCCGCCTCCTCCTTACAGAATACTTCGCCAGACCAGACTCCAGCGGAGGTGACACACATGCAACAATTGATGGCATACCAGGAGGAGCTATTGAAAGGTTACCAGTCCCGATTGGATCAACTGCAGTCGGTGAACGAACACCTCACCGGTACATTCAGGATCTACCCCTACTACGTTTTCTACAGTAAACCTTGCCTTACCCGAAAAGTTTGACGGTTCTGCTGAACGGTGCAAGGGTTTCCTTCGCCAGGTCAGGCTGTATTTGGAGTTTCAGCAGGGTAGATTCAACAATGAAGAAGTCAAGTGTGCATTTATTATGACGCTACTGACGGAAGAGCGATCGACTGGGCGACTGCAGTTTGGGATACAGATCCCCACATCAAGACATCTGCTAACTATTTCTTACAGATGCTAAGAGAGTGTTTGAATATCCTGCAGGGGCAAGGATATCTCAACCCAGTTAATGGATCTGTCCCAGGGTAAACGCACAGCCGCTGATTATGCTATTGAGTTCAGGGCTTCCGCTGCTCAAAGCGGCTGGAATGATGTCGCACTCAAGGCGACTTTCAAACGGAGTCTCACGGCAGATTTACAGACGGAATTGGCGTGTAGAGGTGAGGATTTATCTTTTCCGATCTCGTCAATTTAACAATCCGTATTGATAATCTTAAGCGCCAGGCACCGCAGCGTAAGCGCCGTCTATGGTCACGAACCAGGAAAAGAATCAAATCGACATGAGTTAATGGAGAAACCGGAACCCATGCAAGTAAACTCCCAACGTGTCTCTATGGAAGAACGCGAACGCCGGCGTCGTCTTCAACTATGCTTTTACTGTGGAGAAGGGAAACATTATCAGGTTGACTGTCCTCGCAGACCCACCACTACAAACCGGGTAAATATGAATCATTTTCACGTACTCAGCAACAAGGCTCTCATGTTACCTATCATGCTCGGTCTAAACAATGTAAAGGTTATGTTGACAGCAATGGTTGACTCGGCGCGACCTTGAACATCATCAGTCGTGAGGTAGTCGCCAAATATCACATTCCTTCTCAACCTTGTGAATCTGTTTTAAGGATCAAGACCATTAATGACGAGGACATCGGAGGAGGCATTTCTCAGAACCAAGTCTCTTACTCTCCAGGTTGGCATGTTCCACAAAGAAACCATTACGTTCTATATTGTTGATTCATCCAAGTATGAAGCAATCCTCGGGTTCCCTGGCTTTCGGTACACGACCCAACTATATCCTGGGGTAGAGGTGAGTTAACGCAATGGTCTCACATGTGTATTAACAGATGCTTCGCTGTATCTCAAGGAACTGCCTCACTACCAGTATAGAGAGTCCGGAAAATCAGAGGAGAATCAAGATACCAGCATGCTACAGGCAACTGTCAGAGGTGTTTAGCAAATCACGGGCAACAGAATTACCACCTCACCGACCATGGGACTGTGCGATTGACCTCCTACCTAACGCCATGCCACCCAAAAGTAAGGTATACCCATTGTCATTAACTGAAAGCCAGGCTATGGAGGAATATATTAATGAGGCTCTTAGCTTTGGGTTCATTAGACCCTCCACATCACCTGCAGCAGCGGGATTCTTCTTTGTAGGAAAGAAGGATGGAGGCCTGCGCCCATGCATCGATTATCGAGGCCTAAATAACGTCACTGTCAAGTTTCGATATCCCCTACCTTTAGTTCCATCAGCTCTTGAACAACCGCGCGAGGCAAGGATGTATACTAAGTTAGACCTCCGGAGTGCCTATAACCTGATAAGGATCAAGGAGGAGGCGAGTGGAAGACTGCTTTCATGGCGACTAGAGGGCACTACGAATATCTTGTTATGCCGTATGGGCTAGCTAATGCTCCCGCTGTATTCCAGTCCTTCATCAATGAAATCTTCAAGGACATCCTAAACAAATACGTGGTGGCTTATATTGACGACATCCTCATTTACTCAAAGAATGAGGCAGATCACATTGGACATGTCAAGGAGGTTCTATCCAGGTTACTGAAGCACAGATTGTATGTTAAGGAGGAGAAATGTGAGTTTCATGTGTCACAAACTCTGTTTCTAGGTTACTGAAATCAGCCACCAGGGAGTGAGGATGGACGATGACAAGGTTAAAGCAGTTCTGGAGTGGCCTCAACCCACTACGATCAAGGAGCTCCAACGGTTTCTAGGGTTTGCAAATTTCTACCGGCGCTTTATCCGGAACTATAGCACTGTTGCTGCACCACTAACCTCTCTCTTAAAGGGAAAGCCGTCCAAATTGAGATGGAATGAGGGAGCAATTAGGGCGTTCTCAACCTTAAGGAACGTTTCACCACAGCCCCTATTCTCAAACATCCTGATCCTGAGCTACCGTTTATCGTGGAAGTGGATGCATCGGACTGCGGAATTGGAGCTGTTCTCTCCCAGCGTCCACGGTCAACCAGGGAAACTTTACCCATGTGCTTACTTTTCCAGGAAACTGACAGCAGCTGAGAGAAATTATGACGTGGGAAACAAGGAGCTATTATCCATGAAAGCCCATTGAGGAGTGGAGACACTGGCTGGAAGGAGCAGTGCACCCGTTCCAAGTCATCACGGACCACAAGAACCTGGAGTATATCAAGGAGCTAAAAGACTGAACCCCAGACAGGCAAGATGGTCACTATTTTTACTCGTTTTCAATTCACTGTCACCTATCGTCCAGGTTCCAAGAACAGTAAGGCTGGCCTTGCTGTCACGAAGATATGACGCACCTCAGAAGGAGGGAATCCCGGATAATATTCTGCCACCCACGGTGATCCTGGCTCCAGTGTCCTGGGATATAATGGAGGAGCTGCAGAGGAATTACAACATGAACCAGCACCCCTCAATGTCCTCCTGGTAAACATTACGTACCATCAACAATACGCCAACGCATCCTCCAATGGGTACACACTTCACTAAGTTCAGGTCATCCAGGCATCAACAGAACACTACAGTTAGTGAAGAACGCCTTTTGGTGGCCGTCAATATCTCGGGATGTGACGAACTATGTCAAGGCATGCCAGGTATGTGCACAATGCAAGACCCCAGAGAATTGCCTGCCGGTTTGCTCAAGCCTCTGCCCATCCCTCAGCGACCATGGTCTAATCTATCCATTGACTTTGTCACAGATTTACCATTGTCTAACGGTTTCACAGTCATTTTAGTCATTATTGATAGATTTTCTAAGTCATGTCGATTAGTTCCCATGAAGAACCTCCCCACCGCCATGGAAACTGCCCTCGCCCTGTTCGAGCACGTCTTCAGAATCTACGGATTACCCGAGGACATAGTGAGTGATAGAGGTACTCAATTTACTTCCCAAGTATGGAGGGCCTTCTGTAAACAGCTCGACATTAATGTGAGCCTTACCTCAGGTTACCACCCACAGGCTAATGGACAGGTCGAGAGACTTAATCAGGAGATCGGGAGGTACCTGCGGACCTATTGCCACAGAGAACAACACAGATGGTCAGAGTTTTTACCATGGGCCGAGTATGCTCAAAACTCACTAGTCAAATTGGCTACTGGTATGACCCCATTCCAATGTGTCCTCGGGTATCAGCCGCCCATGTTCCCGTGGTCAGGAGAACCATCCAATGTCCCAGCCGTTGATGATTGGATTCGTAGGAGTGAGAGGGTGTGGGATAGTGCTCATGTGAGACTACAAAGAGCGATCAGGTATCAAGAAACCCAAGCTAACCGCCACAGACGCCCACATCCCCCATATCAACCTGGACAAAGGGTCTGGCTCTCGACGAGGGACATCAAGATGCGGCTGCCCAGTAAGAAGCTAAGCCCAAGGTATGTAGGACCATTCAAGATAATAAAACAAGTAAATGATGTCACATATCAACTGGAGCTGCCTACTAATTATCGTATATCTCCATCCTTTCATGTATCCCTCCTCAAACCGGTCCACCCGGGAGCTGACCCTGGCCATGAAGCCCCAGAACCACCGCCGCCACTTGAGATTGACGGGAATCCCGCATATCAAGTGAGCGAACTACTGGACTCGCGGAGACGAGGGGGTCGGCTCCAGTACCTGGTGGACTGGGAGGGTTATGGACCAGAGGAGAGATCCTGGGTAGCCGCTCAGGACATTTTGGATCCATCCCTTATTGAGGAGTTCCACAGAGCCAGACCCGATCGTCCCAGCACCACGACCCCCGGGGCCCACGCATCCAACCACGAGATTCTGCCCAGGACCAACCACGGCCACGAGAACAACCTCGAGACCAACCACGAGATTCTGCCCAGAACCAACCACGACCACGGGGACGCCCACGAATCCAACCACGAGATTCTGCCCAGGACCAACCACGGCCACGAGAACAACCACGAGACCAACCACGAGATTCTGTCCAGGACCAACCACAACCACAGGGACGCCCACGAGGACGTCACGAAAAGCTCAGGAGTCGCTCCTGGGGAGTTCTGTAACATCCAGCCAGCAGAGGGAGCCCTCTCCCGAGTACTGACCCGAGCCGCGCCCTCTGCTGCTACTTCCGGGTTAGGGCTATTTAACCGTAGAGCACCAGGTGCTCTACGCGAAGTATTGCCAGCCTGTCTGCCTTACCATGCGTTTACCATTGTTCTACTGACTACTATTGGTTATGACCTTTTGCTTGCTTCACCGACTCACGACTTCACGGATCATCCTTGTTTGTTACGGTAACCGATTACTACTGAACTTTGATATTGACCATTGCCTCCATTCGACTTTGCCCACGGATTTCCCTTTGTGTATGTTTGCCTTCCGGACTGATATTACTGTTGCCAACCCTTGCTTGTTTTTGACCATCCTCATCTGTGTGTGTGTTTCCAATAAACATCCGCACATGGAATCGCAATCGGCTTCCGCCTCCTCCTTACAACAATGCACTGGATAGCCGGCCAATCAGAGTACACATCGCTTCTCAGAACTCTTCTTATAGAAGAAGGGGAAAAAAAACACAACACAGAAATAAACTATTTTTTTTATTTGAATAGACGCTCAAGGTAGATAAGAACTTCTCGATGTCTTCCATCTGCAACTTGTTGATGTCCTCCATATCCAACTGAAAAAAAAAGAATATTTTAATATATCGAACTCTGCAAAATCTGTTACAGAAAATTCATATGAAGGGAATAAATCGCACATGCTCTTGGACTTGTGTGCAACTGAATGGCCTTGTAAACAACTTTTTTTTTTTTTTTTTAGGTCATTAACATACAATAGAAAAGATCACCAGTTATCCTCCAAATCCTTTTATCAAAAACGGCAAGCTTCAAAAACTTTTCAAAAAATTGGAACAACTGCTCAGACCCTGACTCTACTTTTCCATGTCAAAGGCAGTTTTTTTTTTTTAAGCATACACTCTAAGATCAAATCTGTGCATGCACACACTTTATAAATGAGGCCCCTGGTTTATAAAAGTGCAAAATACATCATTTTTTCATTCAGTTTTAATGCATATTTTATTTTGAAGACATAAGCGTCCTAAATTAAAGTGAGCACATGCCAAGGAAAAGATAAGTATGGAAACACGCCACTTTAGACCACCGTGAACATATATTGCATCTCCAACTTCATCTGGTGAATAATTATTATTTTTTTAAATCCATCTGGTGAATATAACAAGAAATCAGCCCCTGGTGTATTGAGGGACTGTTTCCTGTTGGTGGGATGTTGTCAATTTTTTTATTTTTTTTTTTGCACAACTGCACCTGTGAGCTCATGCATTTTGGACTCTTTTATGAATAAACATTATCTTTTTTCCCCAACTATAGTTAATGGTAATTGCAAAATGCAATTTTAAGTCAACTTCTACTTTATAACACATAATTACCTAAAGAAGCTAGTTGAAGAGGTTGTGTAATTCTGTAGCTTCTTTCGCCATCTCCTCTTCTGATCTCCATTTGGAAGGAACATCCTCATTTTCCCGATCATGTTTCTGAAGCTGCACAAGACAAAACAAAATCAGCAGCACTTCCTATGAGAGCCCTGGATATATACAAGTCGAATAGTTATAGCAGTTCTTCTCAGCTAGCATTGTTTTCATATTCTGTCTCTTAAGATTCTCTTAGGTAATTTTTGTTGGGTTTTATTATATCCGTGTTGAGTTTCCATGTTTTATGATTTTATACTGTACAACTGTAGAGTAAAAAAAAAAAAAAGAAGTAATTTTCCATTGTCGAAAAAACTGAAATATTTCACAAACTGGGGTGCCAGATTTAAAAAAAAAAATGTTCCTGTAATTTTCGTATTAAATTATTAAAAAAGACTACAGTGGTGCTGTTCCATGACATTTATTACTTAACACTGAAATATTCCATTCTCACATTTCTATGCACTTTTATTTTTACAGAATGCATTAAATACTGTATCACAATATGTCATAAGCACGATTCATATTGCGTAATTTCATATTGGCAAAAACAGTATACACATTTGTTGCACTTCCATACCATTAACATGTATTATGTTATTTCAAATAATTTGTGATTTTAATTTACACAGCGTATTCTTATATATTATAGCAGAAAGCGAGAAACATCATTACCAGCACTCACAAAATCCTAAATCCCCAAAATGACACCGCATACATAAAAGTAGACTTGGCTGATCTGAGCCGCGCATTTAGAACAGTCTGAAAAGACTCATTTTCCAAGATTTCTAGTTATCAAATGTGTCCCTGATTGAAGAATCGCCAGGCTCTGAAAGCGTGTTTGATTTTCAAATGGTTTTGGAGTACAGAAAAACAAACTGCTCAAGATTAATGACTACAGCTCATACCGTTTCACACCAAATGGAAAACAGTTTGAATGTAATCCACAACTGCTGACCTCACTTTATTTAAGACTTAAATACAAAAGCTCTCAGTCCCACAACATTCCAGCAAAGTGAAGAGGTAACAGACCTTTTAGCTTTGAGCTCTTCATGAGAGCTCTGGGGTGCTTGAGATTTTTTTTCTTATCATTTTTTTATCAGTCTTTCCATCTTTTAATATTCCTCGGATAGAAAGGTAGAGAAATACCTAGGGATCAAGGTTTGGCAGATTCAGCCCATGTTGGATGCCACAACTACAACATAAGTGCATTTATTTCTGATGAAATAATTATATACGTAAGGTACAATGGACAGTCAGCCTTTCATTTTCCCTGAAAATAAATGATTAGTAGCCTGAAGTATTCCAGAGAGATGTGTAATAAAAAAATAGATACACTGCATAAACACTCAAAAAGATCTCAATGGAGAAAGTAATACCATGCTGGATATCTATACTGGTACTCAACTGGGCAATGTGTTAGGAACAAAAGGACATCACATTGTTTGATGGAAATGACAATTGTCAACCTACAAAGGTCTGAATTCGTAACATAATGTCCCAGTGGTGTTCTATTGCATTTGGGTCAGGAGATTCAATGCTATCAATTCCTTCATCACCCAAGAACTGCCTGCATGCTCTCGCCACATGAGGCCAGTCATTGTCCTACACCACAAAGAAACCAGGACCCTCCGCAATAGTGCAGGGTCTGACAATGGGTCCAAGGACTTCATCTTGATACCTAATAGCAGTCAGGGTACCATTGTCTAGCTCAGGGGTTACCAGACACGGTCTGGTGCTGTATTCCAGGCAACCCGTAACCTGCGTTTTTCCAACCTTCCAACCATGAAAGTGCACTGGAATGGCAGTCAAACCTGTGACTTCCCACCCGTGAACTCGTACTAGATTGATGTACTCCATGCACGTCACATAACCCCAAAACAGCAATGGCAACCTCTACAGATGCAGTGTTTATACAAGTGGTACCTTTGGCGGTAGAAATTATTGTAAATGAGCATAATCCCAATACGGTCAGCCACGCTGGTTTGTTTACATCTAGCTACCACAATTTCTTGTGCTCAGGCAGTTTGCCACGACTCATCTAGAACGCTATAAAGTCGTGACTTACGAACTCAAAACCTGCTTGGAATGCAACATTAGCACCTGGGCCGATTAAACACACCTGAAACTTCAAGGCAGATATGTTGAGGCAAGTTGAAGCTAAACTCTGCGGGTCACCGGCCCTCCGTGATCAAGTTTGGTGACCCCTCATCTAGCCTGTATCCATGTGTCCCTCCATGGATAGATCATCACTGACCCACCACCAAACCAGTCACACAGAACAATGTTTCAGGCAGAATAATGTTCTCCATGGCTTCTCCAGTCCTTTTCACTGTCTGTGAAATGTGCTCAGGATGAACCTGTTGTCATCTATGAACAACACAGGGCATCCGTGTCCGACCAGCCAATTCCGGAAAAGCACAGGGCCCACTAAAAGTCTGTTTCTGATTGTTTGGTCAGAGACATTCACACCAGTGGCCTGCTGGAGGTCATTTGTTCTGGCAGTGTTTATCATGTTCCTCCCCGCACAAAGGAGCAGAAACCGGTCCTGCTGATGGGTTCTTTCTGCTGCCCGTAGAGTAACTGTCTGTCTCCTGGAATCTCCTCATGACACAGCAAACATTCAGGCAATGGCATGTACTGATATGCCATCCTGGAGGAGATGGGCTGCATGTGCAACCTCTGTAGGATGCAGGTGTCGCCCAACACTACCAGTAGTGACACTGACCCTAGCCAAATGCAAAACTAGGGAAAAACAGTCAGAAAAGCCTGTTTTGGGGGTCGTTGTTAATTTCATCAACAAACAAAAGCAGCTGAAACTGATTAACAACCTCCTCTTATACGTAACCGACCAGATCGATGTCAAAGGTTTAACTGATTTGAGCCATACTCTAATTAAAAAGTGTTTCTTTCTTTCTTTTTTATTATTTCTGAGAAGTGTATATAGAAAAAAAAGGATTGTTGGATTATACTAATATCCGATGGATACTAATATTCGATGTGACAGCGCTACAAAAATAGGAGGTTAAATATGACCGGCATATAGTCACATTGAATTATATGTCGTCAGCGACTGATTATTACAGTTAGTAAAAAAATGATCGTCTACTGATAAACTATCCCACGATTAAAATTTTAAATGCCCTATTTTTAATTCTACATACAGATGGCATTTGATAAAAAGGGTGCATTGGGGGCTTGATACAATTCCCACGGTTTCACCTAAAGTCATTTGAAAACCCTGCGTAGAAACCCCGTGAGAAAAAAGCAAACAAAAAACCACATCATTGCTGTAGTGTATATGGTTATGCTGCCATAGGCCTTGTTTGAAAATACAAACAAAGCCGTGTTGCAGCTGAGAGTGTCAGAGCCACTTATCATCTGGATGCTCTCTGCTTGTCTGCATTTGTTCTCCATCTTAAAGACAAACAGAGTGCGAGCTAAGAAGTCGTTTTTTCATTCCATCAAACGGCATCACAGCACCCTGCGGTTGCCCTTGAGGTTATCTCAATCTGTCCATAAGATGAACTTTGGGGTGGAGAAGCGTTTCGGATGGGGGTGGAATGTACTTTCCTATTTGTTTTCAGAGCTTGTAAAGCTAAACGGAAAAGCGTTTCTTGGATCTGAGTGATTCGGAGCGACACTTCAAGAGTAGATGCTCGTCAGTATCGCATTTTTGCCGAGAGCAGAGAACAGAGGGGAGGGAAGTTCCTGGAAAAGAGCACAGCTGCTGTGAGCAGGAAATTCAGACTGGATCATGTAACGCATGTAAGGATCAGTTTAGTGGTGCGTTTGTTTCGCAAATAACTGTAATTTGCAACGTTTGACACCTCTGGTTACAATACAACTGTATATATGCAGGTAGGGTGAGATGAGCTCTTTCTAACGAATGTGGTTAAAGGAAAAAAGAACTATTTAAAGCGACCTGGTCTAATGTGATCTCCCAGTAATCTCCTAGTATTGTTTGCAGATTTTGAAAGGGTTTTAGCAACCGGCCATGCTGACCAAATACATGGCGGCTTATTAAATTACAGTAAAAATTACATTAAATTAATTTATAACATTTAAAGTTGATATATGTTTATTATTTCTATTTTTAGGTCAATATTAGGCTATATATTATTAATGCACATGAATTAACATTTGTATATGTATATATATATATATATATATATATATATATATATATATATATATATATATATATGTGTGTGTGTGTGTGTGTGTGTGTGTGTGTGTGTGTGTGTGTGTGCATGTGTGTGTGTATATATATATATATATATATATATATATATATATATATATATATATATATATATATATATATATATAGGAGTAAGTATAGTACACAAACAGGATATGACACAATTTAAATATATTGTGTTTTTTTACTTCCAGAGAAAAACTAAAAGAATGTATTAAAATAAATAAATAACAATAATAAAATATTTATTACTCATATTAAACTAATCGGATCAACATGCGCTGCTGTAACATCTTCTTGAGCCATTTCATGGGGGCTTGAAATACGCTGGAGTAGCCCCAGCTGAAGAAACATGGAGCAGAATTATTCTATCATGTCCGATCTCCGCAGGGAGACAGACGCTGAAAAGCGGCAAATTCCAGGATTGCCATCTTAATCTGTCACACGAGCAGTGCGGATGGATCCTCTACTTCCTGACACAGCTCCGTGACTCCGCCATCACTGGAGGATCCACTCAAATGTTCGATGACATGCACCACTACATCAGACTAGCAAAAGAGGGATGTTCAGCGGGCATGAAGCTACGAGCGGGGCTCCGCTGAGATACTTACAAATCAGAGCTGGAGTCGCCCCGGCTGCCTGGGGAAGGACGCTCCGATCACAAATTGCACCATAACAGCTTAAACTTAACGCTTTTCCTAAAAGTGATGCTGCCTATGGCACCAAACATAAATGCAGGGTGTTTACATTCACTGAAGACTTGCTGTAGACGGTCGTCGGGGTGTTTCTCTGCTGCTGCTAATGTGTTCTGAAAGGTTTTCTCGGTTTATAGAGTTGGGCCCAAGTAAAAAAAAAAACACTCTTATGATACACTCCAAATATATTATAGTCAGGGCTAAATTAAAGTTTTCGTTTAGCGTTTGGGTTGCAGTGTTTTAATGAAAGGCAAATAACACAGTTTACTTACTTTTTGAGTGGCGCTGACTTAAAATATTCAAGTAGCCACAAAGGAAGCCATGACCTTACCAAACCAGCGAGGGCAGCACTGCATTGATATGTTGCTAACGCGCAACATAACAACAGGAGAAGAAAAAGATATACTTTTCACTCAGTCCTCCCATGTCTGCAGCTCTCTTTCATTAGCTGCATTCACCTGCACACGTAGAAGACTGAGCGTCTTCCACTTACACCGTTACATCAAAAAGGTTCCGCATTTCACCTATAAAGCCCTTCATATTAAGATTTTTATTATATTTATGTGGCGAATGACGGTGTAGAACATGCAAATCAGCATCGCAAGCTTAGAAATGTCTTTCATCTTGAAAATGATTAGCCAATTATCAAAGCCCTTTTGATCACAAATTCAAAGAATGAAAAGGATTAGATATGAAACGACCCTTTGAATCGAAGAACGCTGCGAATTTGATTATCTGATTATTATTGCGTAAAAAAAAGAAATGCCACAAACAAACTTTATTTTGCATAGGCGTCGTCATCTGCTTTATGCGGTATATACGTTTGTTTGATTGGACCACAAAGCCATCCATGAGGGGCGTTTATTATTTATGACCGTATTTATCTTTGTGTTTGTTTGCGATTTATACATGAACAAATGAGCTTGTGAGGATTGGATAGCGTTCGGCAGAAATGCAGCTGTTTGAAGACGTGGAATCTGAGGGTGCAAGAAAAATCGAAATCCTGCGAAAACCGTAGTCTTTGGCGCATCGCTAACCGAACGTTGCGTTCCGACATATTCACGAAGCACAAAAAAAGGAAATATACTAACAAATCAAGTACCAAACAAATGAACAAATATATAAACCGATCGATTTTAATGAATGAGACTCAACCGCAACCGTTCTGCTCCAGACGTTCTTCAAAATACGTTCTGAAGAAAAGAAACTCATACAGGATTGGAAGAACTACATCCTGAAACTATATCCTGGTCCACGAGCGAGTCCATATGGCAAATCTGCGAGGCCCTTCAGCTCTTCAACAGACAGAAGACCGAATGTTCTTCAGAACATGTGAATACGGTGGTTTCATCTCAGCAGGGACCGGCGAGATCCGCATGGCTTCACACCAACAGCTGTATGGACGCATAAACAGCCGCT
>NC_056709.1:2498415-2503415 GCF_018831695.1 Puntigrus tetrazona
TACGGTCAGGAAATCCGTTTTGTCGGTGTATTATGGTAAGGAAATATGTTTTCTAGGTGTATTACGGTAAGGAAATCCGTTTTGTCGATGTATTATGGTAAGGAAATCCATTTTCTAGGTGTATTACGGTAATGAAATCCGTTTTGTCGATGTATTACGGTAAGGAAATCCGTTTTCTAGGTGTATTACGGTATGGAAAGCCCTAGGACATATCCTGAGTGAGTTACGGGACTTTCTAGGTCTTGAAAAAAGGCAATCATCATAAACGGAAGGAACAGAGAATACAGATCATAAATGTAGATCATGCAATGTTTTGACCATGTTGTTCGAAAATGCAGTACTTTGATAAAAATGCACTACTTTCATGAAAATGCAGTTTTTTGTCCAAAATGTTGCATCCGAATTTAAGTGGTGATAAAACATAAAAACATTAAGATAGAATAAAAGTGTGTTTTTTTCAGAAAACTCAAAACTACTTCATTAGCAAACATGGGGACATTGTGTAGCCGGCTTCAACATAATGGCAATTTTTTTTTGTCCTATGAATGTGAGAATCTAGCTGTTCTGTTGGCAAGAAATAACAAGCGTGAGAATGATTCTGACGTGCAGCCAAGGTTTGGGATTAAGGTTGTGTCTGGATTAGAAATCCACAGGCTTGGAGCTGACAAGACAATGAGGCTGAACCTTTATCGTCTAACTGACCTTCCTTTTCATCCGTCCAATTCTCATTCTTTATTAGCTTCTGTTCCTCTCTCGAGTAACCTTTTAGCCTTCAGAGCGCTCTCTCGCCCTCTCTCATTTTCTTTCTCTTCTTTTCTTGTGTAACAGTAATGATTTCTTTCTCACAACACTGTCACAAAGCGCCATTTCCCTTCACAATAAAGCCACCTATCAGAGGGACTGGATTATACTGACAGACAGCAGTGTACCTCATTTGGCCCCTCGGGGCCGCTTCTCACCACGACTGTTGGTTTTCAGACTTAACACGTCTCATCTCATTATCGGCATCGTTGGTTGTTTGCCGATCGCGGGTAATTAAAAGAACATTTGGAATTAAAGGGCTGGAACCTCCCTGTCAAAACAATCAAAAGCAGGTCGATAGAAAGCGACAGTGTTTTTCTTTTAAAAAAGATGTTTCTTGACAACTGTTGATGGACAGCGAAAGAACTGCAGCCATTTCTCAGAACAGGGAAGAGACAAGAGGAGAAAAAAAAAAAAATGAATGACTAGTTTACAGAAAACTATGATTTTCCTGAATCAACTGATCCACTCAACAGAACCTGTCTGAATGATTTGTTATGTAGCCGAACCCGTCTTGAACGTTTTTTTTTTGGTTTTCGTTTTTTTTCAGTGGTACATTCCGCAAAAGCAATTACGGTCGCACCATAACTCACTACACTACAGCTCTCAAATGATGGTTAGAAGAATAGTTTACTGTTATTATGATGCGGACCTAAATGCGTTTTGCATTTAAAGGAACATGCCACCATTTTTGAAAATGATATTTTTCCTATTTAAAGCTTGACTCTTCTGTACTAAGACTGACAGAATATGAAAAGCTGTGATTTTCTAGGCCGATATGGCTAGGAACTATATTTTCATTTCAGCGTAATAATCAAGGAACTCTACCGCCGTATTATGGGTGCAGTAGGAGCAATGATATTACGCAGCGCCTCAAATAGTCCCCCAGCTAGGTAACTTCCGACGTGACCGGCAATAAACGTGTGGAGTTGCAGTGTTTCAAATATATATATGGCTCAGGATCTGCACCAATGTAAAGATCTTCTGATTCATCTGTCACAAATGTCTCCATGGTTGCACTGTTGACGGCAGTAAAGTTTCTTGATTATTACGCCAGAATGAAAATAAAGTTCCTAGCAATATTCGCCTAGAAAATCTCAACAATGTACATTTAGTCATTTTGCAGACGCTTTTATCCAAAGCGAATAATGTAACTATAGAACGAGTCTTAAGTCTTAAATAGGAGAAATATCTAAACTCTTTGGTAATTGTTAAGCGCGACGCTAGCATTCTGATCAGATTCAATGATCTACGCTAAGCTGCAGCTGAAAGTGCTACAGCCAAACCCAGAGATTGGCTGAATGGATTTAAAGCATGTTTAATGCTAGGGGAGTTGGAAAATGTGTCTATTTAAAAAAAATACATAAATAGCGTTATAAATAATTCCTTCAGCGAGACAAGCAAAACGAGCAAGCTAATACGCAGCTAATACGCAGCTAATCTACAATATATCGCTGATTCCCCTGCCATTATATGAGGCAAAATGACATAATAGGCAACTACTAGTACTAAAATGATGAAAAATGTATTTATTAATTTTTTGAATAATCATACAACATATAAACCTTTTCTTTTGCAGAAAAATAATATATAAATAAATAATATTAATATATATATATATATATATATATATATATATGTATATATATATATATATATATATATATATATATATATATTGTCACATCTCTGGACTCTGTGTTTATGTTTCGTTTAGTGCCATGTGCTCCCTGTGCCCTGCCTTCCCTCTGTGTTAATTATGTTATTGTCAGCAGCTGTCTCTCAAATTACCCTGTGTATTTAAGTCCTGTGTTTTGAGTTCTGTTTGTCCAAAGCGCTGAGGTCCTTACTAATGTCTTTACCTGTGTTTATCCTGCCTGCCTGCCTGCCTGTTACGACCTGCCTGCCTGTCTGTATATCCTTTATTTTTCCATTTTGGAATTAAACCACCTTTATTTTCATTTAATCTTGTTGTGTGCTCTCGTGCTTACCACACAACCGTGACAGAACGCTCGGACCATATAAAGAAGTAAATAGCGGCGATTTTTCCCCCCTTATTTTTTGTTTTTTGCCATGTTTGCCCAGTTTAAAGACCCGAACTTCCTCATCCGCCTGCTGGAGCAGGGGATTGCTGCTCTCGAGGACTATACAGAACTATTCCTCGAACTGGCCAACTCTCGCTACCCGGACTGCTCTGCTCGAACTCTATTTCCGCTGGACTTAACACTCCTGCCAAGCGCAGCTGTCCGGGAGCGGTCTCGAAGAGAGCCTGCGTCACAGTCGCCGAGTGGGTGCTGGTGTCCTGCAAATCAACCATGATGGTTGCGCCGAGGACAACGACACCAGCCCCACTCCAGATCCAGAGCCCAACTCATCCTTCACCGCGGGGTGAGCCCCAGCCTGAGCCCACCGCTGACACGGGCGGAGTCAAGCGCGACCACGGACCCATCGCCAGAGAGAAGCGACAGAGTCGTGGAGCGTAACAGGACCCGAGCCGTTAGCACGTCCAGACCAGGTGCGCCGAGGCCAGCAACGGAGCTCCCGCGGTGGAGACGGCCGACTGCGATGGAGGCGCGCGAGTGGAGCTCCGCCTACTGCACATCGGCTGAGGATGAGCTGATCATCCACCTGGGGCTGCTGGATCTGCAAAGGAGCTGGATGATGTAGACTTGGACTTAGACTGGGCACCTCCCTGTATCCTGAGTTCCTGTTCCCGTTCAAGCTACCCAGTAAGCCGGCTGGTTCCGCCCAGCCGTCCCCTTAGCCGGCTGGTTCCGCCCAGCCGGTCCCGTTAGCCCGCTGGTTCCGCCCAGCCGTCCCGTTAGCCCGCTGGTTCCGCCCAGCCGTCCCGTTAGCTCGCTGGTTCCGCCCAGCCGTCCCGTTAGCTCGCTGGTTCCGCCCAGCCGTCCCGTTAGCTCGCTGGTTCCGCCCAGCCGTCCCGTTAGCTCGCTGGTTCCGCCCCAGCCGTCCCTGCTCTGTGCCGCGCCACGTGCGCGCCTGTCCCGTTCCTGTGCCTGTGCTCACGCGCTCCGTCCCCGTTCCTGTTGCCCGCCGCACGTGCGCCTCCGTCCCGTTCCAGTGCCCGCGCTTGCGTGCGCCTCGTCCCGTTCCAGTGCCCGCCACGTGCGCTCCGTCCCGTTCAGTGCCCGCGCCACGTGCGCTTCCGTCCCGTTCAGTGCCCGCGCCACGCGCGCTCCTGTCCCTGTTCCAGTGCCCGCGCCACGCGTGCGCTCCGTCCCGTTCCAGTGCCCGCGCCACGCGTGCGCTCCGTCCCTGTTCCAGTGCCCGCGCCCGCGTGCGCTCCGTCCCGTTCCAGTGCCCGCGCCACGTCGCGCTCCCTCCAGTGCCGCCTCAAGTTTTCCCACCCTCCCACCCATGCCACACCACGTCGATGGATCCCAGCAGCCCCATGCGCCATCCTCAGCAAACCATCTGGAGCTCGCCACGGGTCTGCCGGGTCTCCATCGCCATCGCGAGGTTGGAGGATCCTCGCCTCACCGTCCTGCCTCCGAGACCCAGACTCCTCCTCGGCCCGTGAGCCCGTCGGCGCCCCTGGGCTCCTAGCTCCCTCCTCACACCGTGGTCCGTCAGTCCACCAGCTCCACCAGGCTCCATCGTCCCTCCGGCTCCGCCTTGGTCTGTCGTCGACCATCCGTCGCCTCGGGATTCTTCTCCTCCGGCCGCCTCGTCCCTCCATCCCACCGGCTCTGTCAGGCTCCTCCTTCCTCCGGCTTCACCTCAGTCCTCAGTCGCCTGGCTCCGCCGCGTCCTTCCCCCCGTCGCCCGTGTCAGTCGTCGCCGGCCTGCGGCGTCGCCTTGGACCTCCAGCGCCTCGGCGCCACCCTGGCTCTTCGGCTCTCCGTCTCCCACCTCAGTCTCCTCCTCCACCTGCTCCGCCGCCGTCGGTCGGCCCCATGGAGTCGATGGCTGCTCCTCCTCCATGGCGCCTCCCTCCGTCAGGCCCACCTTGGACCACCATAGCTGGGCTCTGGATCTCCTCCTGCTCCGGACTCCTCCTGTCTCTCTTCCTGGCTCCTCCCTCCATCTACACCTCCTTGGACCCTTCTGCCTTCTGCCTGCCCCCTCCTGGGGATCCGCCCTCCACCAGAACCTCCTCCCAAGACCCGGTATCCCCAAATCCTAGTCATTTTGGTTTTGTTTGTTTCATTTGTTACCCTTTAGGTGCGGGGACGCACCTT